>NW_012133850.1:720613-721842 GCF_000403515.1 Pseudozyma hubeiensis SY62
GTCACTTTTTTCCATCTGCTCTCTCCCCTTCCTCTCTCGTCCTCATCGTCCACCGCAAACCTATCCCGCTACCAGAACCACCGCGTTGCAGCAGCTTGCGCTTTTGTTGCTGTTCCGAGAGTGATCAGCCTTCGATTGGATCACCGACGAATCTCTGCCAGCTACGGGCTCTCGGTGCACACCCACGTGTCCATAAAGGTTCCCCAGGTCTTCCTATCTCTTTTGGCTTTCTTAGGATCCGCATCGACCATCGTCCCTTTCTTGGATATAGCCCCGTACAGTCGGTCGCAACGCTCTTGAACGCGAATCTTTGCACGACCACTGCACTACGCACGCGCCGTTCCTTCCGCCACGCCTGGTCCACAGCGCGTTTCAGACAAGGCTTCATTATCAGTAGGCTGATCCCTTTACGCACCTGTCAGACGCACGGATCTGTCAAAAAGTAGACATTCGGACTACCCTTGTCTCTCTACGAAGCTACCACAGAAACACATTCCGCGGCTTCTACCTGCTCGGAAGAATAGATCGGAAGAATGCAGACCATCAAGTGTGTAGTCGTCGGTGACGGTGCCGTCGGTAAGACGTGTCTCCTCATCTCGTATACTACCAATGCCTTCCCAGTAAGTTTGCCGTCGTACAACGTCGTCATTCCCTCCCATCTCCATACTTACCATCTGCATCCTTGCAACCCCTTATCGCACCGCAGGGCGAGTACATCCCTACAGTCTTCGACAACTACTCGGCGAACGTCATGGTCGACGGCAAACCTGTCTCCCTCGGTCTATGGGATACCGCGGGACAAGAAGACTACGACCGTCTAAGACCGCTCTCCTACCCGCAAACCGACGTCTTCCTCGTCTGCTTCTCTCTCGTCTCACCACCTTCGTTCGAAAACGTCCGCACCAAGTGGTGGCCCGAGGTGTCGCATCACGCTCCCAACATCCCCACCATCCTCGTGGGCACCAAGCTGGATCTGCGCGAGGATCCGGAGACCATCGCCAAGCTGCGCGATAGGAGGATGCAGCCCATCACGTATGCGCAGGGAAACCAGATGGCCAGGGATATTCATGCCAACAAGTACCTCGAGTGCTCGGCGTTGACTCAGAAGGGGCTCAAGGGGGTGTTTGATGAGGCGATCAGGAGCGTTTTGGCTCCGGCGCCGGTGAAGAGCAAGAAGAAGAACAACTGTATGATTCTTTGAGAGAAGTTCGGGGTATTACAAGTGGGGT
>NW_012133850.1:721960-744011 GCF_000403515.1 Pseudozyma hubeiensis SY62
TGTGTGAGTCGAAGGGTCTGGATAGGAGAACAGCTGCTGAGACTATTCGTGGACTGCGCGAGACGAGGACGAACCGGTCATCCGGAGCCATTCTTTCCCCATCAGACAGGCTTAGCGATCGCACGCATAACAGTCGAAGACGAGTCATCACCCCCACTTGTCTCACTCTTTCACCACGCTCGTCCACGCTCTCTCACCCTCTGCACACCTCATCCCCACATCACCCTCTCTCTCTCTCTCCGACCACTCACACACCTCGTCCCCCCTTTAGCATCCGCTAAACCTCGCATCCCCCCTCATCCCGCATCTGCATCCTCCACTCCTCCAGCCTTGCGTCTTTCATCTTATCTCTGTTTCATTTCGCGCTCTCGGTCATACAAAACCTTCCATGAATCCGTCCGAATGTGCGACTGCTCTCTCTGGCCCGATGCCACACACATCTCTCACCGTCTCACGGCACAACGTCGCTATCAAAGTCGAAAAGAGTTCAAACCATTGCAAAAAAGGCGAAACTGACGATCGCACTTTCACCCTGCCCGATGGCCATCCAACATCGACCTCAGACTCTTGACCGTTCGAGCCAACATGATCGCACCTCCCTTCGTCAAGCCCTGCACCGCCGCCTCATCTCCGTCCCCCTCTCCGCTGATCTCACTTCCACTGCTCTGCAACAATCCCTCTGCTCTCTCCACCACCTTTTTCAGATTGCCCGATTTCAGGTAGAACAGCTCCACCTCCTGCTCGAACCCTTCCGGCTTGTTCTCCAGTACCTTCTTGACGAACCCGCGCGACAGGATGTACGCCTTCTCATTGTAGTTCTTGGAGACCAGCTTGCTTTCCTCTTTGCCCTTCAGTTTCTCGTACGCCGGTTCGGTAAAGTACGGTTCCCTAACAAGCACCAGAGCCTGAATGGAGACAAAGACTTGAAGTAGAGAACTCTTGCTCGGCGTCCAGTTCTCTTCTGCCACACCGGACCACGTACCCAACACCGAAAGGCACACTTTGCCGTCTTCGTACAGATTGGGCGAGACGCGTCCGTGACCGTTGGTCCACGAGTGGAAGTGCGCGACGGGTGGACCGTTGGGGAAATCGGCGGTGAGCTGGAAATCCAACAGGAAGGGCGCGTTCTCGTATGGCGTGCCCTCGGAGCCGATAATGAGGACGCGAAGGAGGTCAGAGCGGTCTTCGTAGGCTCTCACGAGGATGGTTTCGGGAAGTGAATTTTGAAGCACCTTCATCTCCTTCTGGAGCCGCTTGAAGAAGGAGGCTCCGGGCTGGGTGGTGAGGGGTTTCGAGTAGAAGTGGTGCGAGGTGGGCGCGGATTCGAGGACGGCGAATTGGTTCCACTCGCTGGCGCTGCTCGCTGCGGCGAGTTCGGTGGGTGCGGATGGCTCTTCCGACGCTCCTGCATCCGAAGATGGAATAATGGCCTCCATTGCCTTGTGCGCGGTGTCGTTCGCCTCGACCTCAGAAGGTGCAACCGACTCGACCTTAGCAGCATCTCCCTGAACTTCATCAGGCTCTTCGACGTGGATTTCGGCGACTTCTGGCGCGCCTCCCTCCGACATGTCTTCCCAATCGTCCCTTGCATTGCCCACCTCTTGACCGTCCTGGTCAACCCACATGGCATCCTCGGCCGAGTCGTAGTCGTCGTCATCGTCGTCATACATATCATCGTCCGCACCCACGTTCCATGGATCATGCATGTCGTCGCCATCCATCACGACGTGCTCGTGCATGCCGAAGCTCGAGTCAGACAAGATTTGCAACTTGTCGAGCTTCTCGATCACTGCCTTGCCGCACGGCAATCGAACGCGGCACCTACCGTCAAGGAGCAACTCTTCGACGATGCCGTACCAGTCGATTTCTGTAGCTTCTGATGCGGGTCTCGCCTTTTTGTCGCTGGGACCCTGCATGGCGACGATGGTCATCTCGGCGTTCATGAGATCCTCGTGCATCTTGTGGTCATCGTAGTCCGGACGTGGATCTCCAATCGTGGTCAGGAAGGGGCCCGCCCAGCCAGTGGGACGTTCCGAGATCATGACCGGATCTCCACGGTGCAGGCTGAAGACACTGTGGTCGGCTCCCTGCACATCCACTTCGAGCGAAGGGACCAGTTCGACCTCGGCTGGTTCGGACAGAGGGACGCGTAGCTCGGCGGTGCGCTCGAGACAATCCATGCTCTGCACGACGCGCGGCACGCTGCCGTGCTCCTCAGACTTCCAGTAGATCCAGTCACCTGGCCAGGCTTCGTGCTCGTCAAGATTCATGTGAGGAATCATGTTGCTAGCCTGTTCCTTGGTGCGTGTGCCATCCTGCCAAAGCACGTCGAGTTCCGTTTTGGTACCGACGATGAGCATCACTTCGACAGGATGACGTTGACGGCCGTGGTAGGTGACCTTGGCGCCGTACTTGTCCTTAAGCTCTGGCGTTCGGAAGGCGACGCGGTCTCCAATCTCGTGGTGGCGCTCTGAAAAGGCCTTGACCAGGGTGAGCTTGCTGTAGTCGGTCCAGAGCGCCGGTGGCTTGGGTCTCTTATCCTGCTCCTCTGGGCTGAGCTTCTGATTGAGCGCAAGCCAGTTGATGTAGATTACGGTCTGCTTGATGTCAACGATGGACGCCTCCCTAATGCCGAGCTGGACGAGGTTGATGCCGATCTGGTCCTCTCCCATGTGTTCGGCGGGGATGTTTCCGAGGAGGAGCCTTCCCCCCATCTCGCAGACGCGCACGAGTCTATCGTTGTCTGGATTGCCGACGAGTGCTTCCTCGACGACCATGTCAATCTCACCAATCCAGTCATTGGCAATGACGAGGTCACCGCGATTGAGGTAATTGCTCTTGACGACATGGTCCGCCGGGACGAGCTGATCGATCTCTTCTCTGCTGAAGAGATGCTGAAGCTTGAGCTTGTTGTTGGAAGATGTCACGACGCCGGAGTTTAGGTCACTCGGTGATCGCTTGCAAGTAGAACCCACGGCGAAGACTCGGTCGACGAGATCTAGTTCGTTGACTGAGACGATCTCCCTCTTTCCCGAAGGATACCAGAGCACACCATACTCGTCCTCCTTGAGCTGGCGGTCTAGTCCCGTCTTGGCGAAGCTGTTGGGGTCAGCCTCGCTCTCGTCGAGGTAGCATCTCGAGACCATGCCGACTTTGCAATCTTCATTCTTGTCCTGCTTAAGGTGCACCACATCGGAGCGAAAGAGACGAGGGGAAGACTGTGTTGCCATGGTGCTCGGAGCAGTCATCCTTCGCTGCAGAGGCACCGTCCAAATGCGAAGGACGGAAGCGAGACTTGCTTGGTGCGATGAAGGTGGTGGAAGATCGCCAAAGAATCCTCGAGGGGTGAAAATGGAATCTGGCTTTGAAAAGCAATGCTGTGCACGAATGAAAGGGACTTGACTGCGCAGCAACGCAGGTGCAAGATGGACCTAGCCGCTATTATTGAGGTTCGAGTGGGCGCGCAGCTTCTTGACTTTCGGCTAGGTTAGCGTCGGGAGCGCCGATCCAGGTGATCCGAACCCACAGCCGTCAAAATGTGAGTATGGCGGGTCTGTCTGTTTGTGATGATAGGGAGAGAATCACAGAAGTCGGAGACGCAGCGTCGGGTGTGATTGCGTCCAGGTCCAGTAATGCAAAGTGATGAACAAGTGTGTGGGACCCTTTCACTTTTTGGCTCAGCATTCAGAAGAAATGTGAATTGCACACTGCACACTGTGTAGCTTCGCCGTTTTTTTTGGACGTGCAAGTCGTAACGCACACACGACTTGAAGCGGCTTGAACGCCTGGTCGAGGCTTGTTAGATCCGATTGCTCGAAAGTAACACTCCGACTTCCGACTCGAGCCTCGCTCGCACGGGGGGCGGCTCCTCCACGCAAAGCAACACAACAACCGAATCAGTGCGATACCACATCGACCGCCACACTCGCCTTTACGGCTGATCCGAGCAAGGCTGAACTTCTTGGTCAGTCGCCGTCGCAAGCTGAACGAGCCAGATCTCTCCGCCCTCGGACAACCTGTCATCGAGGCTGTCAGAGCAGCTAGCAAGCCAGCAAGTCAGCGCTATCGACGTTCGGCGCCTCCGGCCTCCCATTGCACACACACAACCTTCATGATGAGATAGGAGCCACCAACCTCTTCATCCTTTCTCACCGCAATGTCCTCCACGGAGCCTTGCGCAGTGTGCCTGCAGCCTTGGCAAGTGGTGCTCGGCACGACCGCTCAGGACGACTTCCAGCCCGAAAGCTCGCGTCACGCGGTCCTCCGCCATAAGCTGCAACGCAACGATGTCACCTTCCTCGCTGGCAGGGAGCCACGCGATAGCATCACCGTTCAGGCAAGCTTCGATCAGGTCTGCGTTCTCTCACGCGACCAGCGTTTCGACCAGGCTCTTCCATTCTGGCACGCCTTCTCAGGCTCTCAAAACGCCGACCAACCCATCTCCTGCACCGCTGTCGGACTCTCTGCCGAGCGCGATCACATCTTCGTCGCCGCTGCAACAGACCACAGAATAGCGGTATGGTCTGCCCCAGCTATGTCATCTACGCTGTCGCGCAAGTGGAAGGTGCATTCGACACTGACCGTCAACGAGGGCGTCGTCACCACGCTTGATATCAATCGTGGTCAGCTTCTAACAGGGACCACCTCTAGCCTCGCTCTCTGGAGGCTCGACTCTTCCGATATCCCAATATGGAAACGCTTTTGGAACTTATCAGTTCCCGCGCCTGTCAGCGTCGCTCGACTGTCTCCGGATGCGACCACCATTGCCGCCGTTGCTCGAGGCGGCCAGTACATTCTGTTGTGGCAATATCAGCCGAGATCGACCAAGCCACCAGTCTTGCAACAGCATCTCTACCATCCACGTCCCGTCACGAGTCTCGCATGGAGACATCCGCCAGAACTCAATAGTCAAGCTGACGTCCTGATCTCGCACGCTTCCGACGGCGTCGCTCGCATGTGGGCGCCGGTCATAGACGAACCCACACAGCTGCGATTGTGGTGCAGCGTCCAGGGGACTCACTCGTCGGCGTTCTCAGACACCACAGCCACCTTTTACCTCGATGCATACGTGCTGTCTGCAGCGCTACGCGCTAACATCGGTGTTCTGCAGAGGGAGATTCAGATGGCCGAATTGGGCGTTGGAAGCTCAACTGAGCTGGATGTGCACAGGCTTGAACTTGACATGGACCTCCGTCGAACCAGGCTGCGACGGCTCGAGCAATTGGTCAACGAAACGCCAGACATGTTTGTTTCGTTGGAACAAGACAGGTTTCTCAATGTGACCGCCGTCGCCAACGTCGATCGACGCCCGCCCACCCTTTTGCAGGCGCTAACAGTGCTACGCATCCCGTTCGGATCCGCCGAAGACGTCAAAGGCATTGTCGGGGTTCAGATTCTGCCACTTCACGTCGCTCCGGACGCTTCAAGCACCGATCCAATGTTGATGCTGCATGTGCAGCTCCGCTGTGGTTCGTCGACAGCATACGCCATCAACCCCGCCACCTTCTTCGATGGTCGAGGTCTCGGAATTCGACCGGATGATTGCCATCCGTGCGGCCCATCAGCTTCTCGTCACCCTTCAGCAGAAAGCCGGCGCCGGCATACAGATCGGGTTGAGTCCTTGCAGAGATCAGGCGATGGAAAGGTGCTTTTGAGCTCCTCGACTGGAGAGTCAATAGCTTGGCTATCAGACGCCTCGCCAAAGCGACCGATGGGCAGCCTACGCTGGCAGAGTTCTTTATCTTCGTCTCCCCTCGTAGCTGTCTCGTGGGACGGCTTGCTCACGGCCCAAGTAGGCAGCGATGGAGTCGGAGAGGTTCGTATGGCATCAGGTGGAGCCGCCACGCCCTTCAATTGCGATGACGACGTCCAGCACCTCACTTTCAGCCACTTCGTTGGCGTCGATGTCCTTATCGCCGTGATTGCATCTGGCGCAGTGCATTCATGGGCCGTAGCGATGGCCAACGAAGTCCGCATCATACCATGTCAAATGTCGCGTCTATGGTCTGACGTTGGCACAGACCGTCGCTTGACGCTGGTGGATTCGATATCAGGCTCTCCGGCTGAGCCGGGCAAAGGCCTCCACCTCGTTTTTGCCGACACTTTGGGCCGCTTCGAAGCAATGCACGCAACGCGTGATACTCGAGGTCAGCTTCGATGGACCGCCGTCGCGTTGTTGCGCGAATCATCCGGAATCCCTCAGCGGGTACGCTGCAATGTCGATGGCCTCTTTGCCGCAGTGACACGCGACGATCAGGGGACAGAAACGTTGGTGATTTTCGACCTTAAGACCAGCTCGTTCAGTTCAGGCGAGGAGCACAGGCAGTCCTTTGGAGCCGAGGAGAGTGTTGTCGGCTTGGACTGGTCACCATCGCCGCTGTCGAGCAACATGCTCGCTGTCGCCTTTCATCACCACGTCGACATCGTCGCTCCCAGGCGGTTCTCACCTTACGAGGCCCATGACGCGACGACAGGATCGCAGTGGCAGCTGCTCGTGCGCCTGGACCTTCGCAGCTGCACTTCAAGCGCGATTCGCGCTGCTTGCTGGATAGGCTCGGAGCAACTCGTCATCGCCTCCGGCTCTCTCCTCTTCCTGTACGGTCCCTTTGTCCAGCCTAGCTCGCAGGTTGCGGGCGAGCCGAAAAAGGTGCACTTGGCCGAGCTCGTTGCTGAAGTTGGGGGACCCGTAGTGCAGTATCACCCAGCCTTCCTGCTCCAATGCGCAATTTGGGGAAAGATGGAAGTGGCAATGGCGGTCATCAGCAATCTAGAGAATGCGGTTCTCGCCTATGACGGGCAAGACACTGGCGACTCATGGGCGTTCCAAGAGGTCCCTCTCGATGCTGTGCTACTGCACGACTCCGCGGCAGGAAATGGACGGACGAGGTCAGCTCTGCCCTCTCGGCATACTGTCGATGGCAGTATCTTTGACGAGCTCGATCGCTCCGACGATGCAGATGATTCGGGCCTCTTTGGCCTTGACAGGATCGACAGCCTCGCTCAGCGCATCCGAGATGTTCAGCCTCCGCACCTGTCTCCGTCAGACCTCGATGTGCTTGTCAATCTTGTCAAGAGCATCGGAGAAGTAGCTCGTGAACACCGAAGCTTGGACCCTTCCGGTCTGCGATACACACTCGCCCTTCGGCAGATGCTTAACCGCACAGATATGTCAAAGCAAGCGAAGAACGCACCAAGCATCGAGCTCACCTACCGCGACTACCTTTGGGCTTTCCACAGCGACAATCAGGAGACGCTGCTGGCTTATGTCGAATCCGCTTATCCAAACAAGTTGGATTGGCGTGCAGCTCGATCGGCCGGCCTTTTCACATGGCTCAAGAACCCGTCAGCACTGCGCACACAAGCAGAGGCGGTGGCCAGGGCACAGTTCATGTCGAGCGAGGATCGCGATCCGGTCAAATGTTCGCTGCTCTATTCTGCACTCGGTAAGCGCAAAGTCGTGCAGGGTCTGTGGCGACAAGCCGTCTGGCACCCTGAGCAGAAGAAGATGCTGCAATTTCTGTCGCACGACTTTGACGAGCAACGTTGGAAGACGGCTGCTCAAAAGAACGCCTTCGCTCTGCTCAGCCAACGACGCTATGAGTTTGCTGCCTCGTTCTTCATGTTGGGAGAAAGTCTGCGCGATGCTGTCAACGTCTGCGTGCGAAACTTGGACGACCTGCCTCTCGCCATCGCCCTAGCGAGAATCAAGGAAGGTTGCGATGACGGGCCCGTGTTGACGGATCTGCTAAAGACGCGAGTGCTGCCTCTTGCCTTCGAGAGGGGCGACCGTTGGATGGGCAGTTGGGCATTCTGGATGCTCAAGCGCCGGGATCTGGCGGTACGCATCATTGTTACTCCCCTGCGAGACTTGATCGCCGACAAGGATGTTGCCAGCCTACTCGGCTCTACTCTGACGTGCGGGAACGACAGCTACGGCGATCCTGCATTAGCGTTGCTGTTTCAGCAGTTGCGATCCAAATCGCTCCAAACCATCAAGGGTCTTTATGACATTCCCGAGAAAAAAGTATTTGACTTTGTTCTCAATACCAACAGAGCGTTGTGCCGCATGGGTTGCCATTCGATCGGGCTCAGTCTTCTACGGAATTGGCAGTTCGAGCCGCCATCGATGTCGAGTGCTTCGACGCTGTTCCATCGAGTGTCGAGGCACGATCTCGAGACGCTGTCAAGGGTCGACGAGACGGTGTTGTCGGAAAGCACCGACGCGTTCAGCGAGCTGCGTCTGCACGATGACAGCGGAAGAGGTCCGAAAAGCCCAACGATTCGTCGCCGCACCTCGCAAAGCACAATCTCGCCGCCGAGCAGCCCGAGGATGCATCGACGCCGTAGCAGCTTGATCAGACGCAGGTCGAGTATCATCAACGATCTCGATATCGGTGCGGCGCTGTCTTCGCAGAGTGGCAAGCAGGAAGGCAAGAACGAACTCCTCACATCTGAGGCCGGTGCTCCAAAGTCAGACGCGCAGGTGCAGGCAGAGCGTGGGCACGGCGATTCTCTCACTGCAGAACCGTCGAGCTTCACTGAGGCGAACGGGCATTCTGAGGAGAAGGAAAAAAGCGAGATGGCCTCTGCGCCGAAAAAGCAAGGAATCAGCATCTTCAAGAGCGCGGCTGCCAGCAACAGCCAACAGGGAGCACAAGAGTTTGATTTTGGCAGCTTCGGCTTTTGATCCAGTGTATCTGGCGATGCAATCATCCCTTTGCGGTATTATAAGGCTTTTGCGTCTTAGCTTGTGAGGTTCGAGCGTCGAAGCTGAGATCGTGTAGTATCCAATCGAAAGCGCAGAAGACGAATGGCCTGAACGAGCGAGAACAGGACACCATTTTGAGAGAGAGAAAGAGGCTGAAAATGTATATTGAATTTGCAAGGGAAGCGACCCAATCAATTACAGTCGAACGAGTGCTGTGCAAATTCCTTCGATGTCGGTCGTCGGGTATCGCCTAATGCAATGTTGTTGTGATGATCGAAAAGGAGAGGGAATTTACACGGCCTCGGGGGTCTTGGCGATGTAGTCGATGGCTTGTTGAACAGTGGTGATGTTGTCAGCCTCCTCGTCGGGGATCTCCTATTCAAGCGGCATTGCAACCAAGCACGGGGAAGAGAAAGGGTCAGTCGATGCGCGATTGAGAGTAGGCTGAGGTTCGTAGCAGTGCTTACGATTGTGAACTCCTCTTCGATGGCCATGACGACCTCGACGGCGTCAAGGGAATCCAAACCGAGGTCAGAGGTGAAGGACGAAGTAGCGGAGACCTGTAGGTGAGCAAAGTGGGTTAGCATTAGCATTTGTCAGTCATCATCTGCCTGAGTCATTCTGCGGATCCATCGAACGACGGCATGCCGACAGCTGGGAGCAGAGCGAACAAGCCGCCTGTTCCAAGCTGCCGCAGCCGAGTAGTATCCAGATGATCGATTGCGAAATGGGGAGATGAGGCTTCCAAAACGCACCTTGCTGGGGTCAACCTTCTCGAAAGTCTTCAAAACATCAACGATCCTGGTCTCGATGTCGGACTTGGCAAGACCTGCCGAGGCTGCGTAGAATCGGACGGGTGCGAAACGGGGAGTGACGATGGCAGCGCGGGCGACGGGGGCAGCCTGGCGAGCGATGGCCAAAGGAGCACGAGCTCGGACGAGCGAAGCAGCAGCGGATCGGAGGGCGGCAACCATTTTGAGAGGTCGAGACAAGTGTGTAATGTGTCGATTTGTGATGAGGTGATGGTAGAGGAAGAGTTGGAACTGGTTAATGATGCTGCGATGGCGACGAAATGCCAATTTTTGGAATATCTGAGCGGCGCTGAGTGCATCATCAGCGACGCCTTTTGTCTCGCAGTCTCGTAATGGAGAGCAGAACAGATCGGGTGATGACCCGATCTCACCGCCCAAAAATCGCAAAAAATCAGCTTGATCGTGCTCTGCTGCCTTAAAAGGTGAGCGCCACAGCGCAGGCCAGCCGCTGCCGTTTGAGCCCGCCGAACAAAATCTGCTGCTCTCACTCGACCGAGAGTACGTCAATTTGGCGGCTGAGAAGAACTCAAAAGCTCATTTCAGTCTAGACATCAGCAATCATCAGATGTACGCTCCGTCTCATCGTTGTCTACATCTCTTCGGCTCTGTCTCACTCACATCAGGCTCAACTAGCACACTGACGACAAGATGAAGGGCCTTGCATTCCGAAAGCTTGGCCGAACGTCGTCACATCGCAACCATTTGCTACGAAATCTGGTCTCGTCTCTCATCCAGCACGAACGCATCTCCACCACAGTAGCAAAAGCCAAGGAAGCGGCGCGAGAGGCGGAAAAGATCATCACACTAGGCAAGCGAGGTACCGTGCAGGCCGGATATGGCGCAAGAGGCTACCTCTTCTCACAGCAGGAGACGCTGCCGAAGCTGCAAGAGCTATCGCAACGCTACGCCAACCGACCCGGCGGATACACACGCATTCACCTCCACGGCAACCGAAAAGGCGATCATGCGCCACGAGCTATCCTAGAGTTGGTGGACAACCCTCACGATCTGCGCATGCAGATGACAGCGCGGACGCTGGCCAAGGAGGTCTACGACCGCATCGCGAGGCGCGGAGGCGACGACATTTTGACAGGACGACAATTCGACCTCATGACGATGGAGCAAGACGAACGATTCAATGAACTCACCCGCAAGAACATCACAAAGGTGGTGCAGTATGGCGGAGTCGAGGCAAGAGAAAAGCTTGTCAGCATGGCGCAGGATCATCTGCTGCGGCTCAAGGCGACCGTAGCTGTCGAAGGTCCCAGACGCATCGATGATGCCAAGATGGAGAGCTGGGGCGACAACAAGCCGCGTGGACGTCTTTTGACCAAGCCTTACGCTGGATCGAGACCATTGGCAGGGCAGGAGGGAGAATTCCAGCCGACACCGCTACCAGGCAAGAGCAGGAATTCGGTCGTTCGCATTGGCAAGGGTGCTTTCGCAAAGCGTCTCAACTACCGACCCAAAGTCACCATGCCTAGCTCTTCATCCAGGAGGGCTCAGGCATAGAAGCCTAGCCGGAATGCTATCGCATCGCTGTCGCTTCACCATTGGTCCCCCACCTTTTCTCCTTCTTCGCATGAATCGGCTCGGCATACTTCCTACCTACCATCATCAGCATCTCGCTCCCACAGCCTTTGTAAACTAGCTTGACCTAATCCAGTCATCGTAGGGTTCGACAATTTGAATGTGTGCCGCCTACCCTTGAGATCTGTGATGCTGAATGCGGGCGATATCTTGCTGATTGCCCCGACAAAGCTCGATATGGAGTTGCTGGTCGAGCACAAAAGTCGAAGCTACCCGAGACCCGTTTCACGACTTTGGCCAGAAGAATTAGCCAAAATGGTGAGACTCGGTTCTGTGCACGCGACCACCAAAAAATACCTTCGGAAGATCCTGCGTCTCCCGACTTACATCATCTGTCTCGACTCTTTCGACCTGCGACACTCGAGCAAATCCTCCGCCATTTGCATAGACACCTCCTCATTCATGACGGCAGCATCCTTACGGCTTTCAGACCTCTCATAAAGTGGGCAGAGCTGCAACTCCGTGGCTTTCCTCTGCGACCTCACGAGCTGCATGTCTTGGCCGTCAAGGGAGCAGTAGGCGAGACCGGGATGCTCGGCGGGCCCAGGCGGGCCGCAGAGGCAGGTCGATGGGCGCTTCGAGTCGGTGCGAGCAAGTCATACAGCGGCTTGGGTGTTTTGTATGAAGCGCTGCCGCCATCGTTCCTGTGCCCAGCCATCGAAACGCTTACATCAAAGCCGAACGCGATCACAACGACGGCCGGACCCTCCTCATCCTCGTCTGTCTCACGGCATCGATCGCAGTCTAAGAGGGCAACTCGGAGCTCACTCACGTGTGGATACTCTGCAGCAGGGCCTTTGGCCCTTGCTTCACACCTCCAATTGACTCGCGCATACTCTTCTCAAGCAGCTGTCAGCACAATTTGCGACGATGTGCGACCTGTGCACCACACCCCTCAAGGAGCTCAGTCAGATGTTTGGCATCAGCCAGGATACACACAGCACCATACGGAGGAATCAGTGAAAACACCCGCTCGGCAACCAGCTCGACCTTCGGTTGCACCATCCGACTGGCGCAGAAAGTTCCCAAGCACACAGTGGAGGAGGGAGATGGACTTCAATCGGTTTAGTCCGCCGCTGAGACGACGCCATCTTCCCGATGACGCCCCAGCGCTATACGAAGACGAAATCAAGGCGTCCGCAGCCTGGTTTCCCGAATCACGATGGACTCTCAGCGTTCCAGACGATTACCCATTCAAGCATGAGCTCTTCCTCATACTCGACAGCTTGGACGATATCTCGCAAAGCAAGTCCGACCCCGACTGCGCCGACTTGCTCTCTGAGACGCTTCGACAAGCAAGGGAACACATTTGGTCCAACGCCCTCGGTAGATCGCAGGACAGGGATGTCGCCTTTTACCTCGCCGGAAAAGTGGCCGAAGTTTACATAAAAGTGGATGCCGAAGACTCCATGGACCGACTCATGTCCTTTCTCAACTACGTGCACAGCCAAATTGGCGTACTGCCGCTGTCTTGCTTCCACACCCTGGCAGCGCAAGCAGGAATCGCTAGACGCTACGATGCAGCGCTCCAGATATGTGAAGTCGCACAATCGCATCACAGCGGAAAGGCCGACGCGGAGCTTCTTCATCTCCGTTTGCGGGCTCTGATCGCACAGTCAAAAGATGTGGACCTCACCAGGTATTGGGACCTTTTCGAGCGAAGCAAAGTTGCTGTTCCGCGCAAGACCTTCGATCTACTCTTGCGAACACACGTGCGCCGACAGGACCTAGAGCAGCTCAACCACGTGCTGGACGCCATGCCGCAGCACGGACACACAGTCGACGCCAAAGCTTGGCTCACCATCCTCCGCGGCTTCCAAAGCTTCAGACCGACACTCGCGACGATGCTCAGACGGGATGCCAAAATTGTGCAGAGCCCAACTCTCAATGTGGTCAACCAACTTTTACTATTGTTGTCCAAGGAGCTGGACGTAGATGGTGCTCTGATGGTACTGCGCATCTTTCGCATTCCGTCGATTCAGCAAGGTGCGGGCACAGCCGACCTTCCGACACCAGATGATGAAATTTCGATCATCAATGGACCCAGCCCGCAGCCGAACGTAGAGACGTACGCCGTTCTCGCGCACATGTACGGTCGGCTCGGACGGTGGCAACAAGCGCTCGAGTTCTACCGGATGGCGTTGTTTGTTTCTGACAGTCATCGTGACGACGATGCTACCCTCGATTATCTTCAACAGTCCGCCGCGTCGGTCATGAGAGCTTACTTCAATGCCGGGCGACCAGTTCGAGCCATGTCATTCGCTCACGAGGTGCTCAATTTGCCCTACTTCGGAAGTGGCGAAGGCAAGGATGCTCCATCCATCAACTTTGACCTGCCTGCGTCGCCTAGATGCAAGATGTCGCCCACCACATTCCACTATCGCGTCCTTCTCGAGTGCGCATCTGCCATAGGATCCGCGGACTGCGCCCGCAGGATCCTTGTCCATCTCTTGCAGCACGGTCACACGATCGACAAGCAAGTGCTGCGCGGGCTGGCTCGCCTTGTTTTCTCGACCATCGATCAGGACGCGTTCGAGTCGATTCGGGTCATCCGACGGCTGCTGTCCAAGTCGCACGACAAACAGGGCACTGAGCGCAGTCAGCGACTTGAATCGCTGTCCGATCTGGTGCGGTATCTAGGCGCATCCGAGCGAGCCGTGCTGGTATCGCAAAATGCTACAGATCTCGAACGTAGCGCTAATGCCACCGTGACTCATCCAGAACTGCAGCGGTACTCCCTCCACCATTCAACAGGCACGCTTTCAAAGGACGAATTCAGAGACTGGCTCATCAAGGACTCCTCGCCCCTGCTGCCTACTACATCGACCGCCCACAATGCCGTTGATGACGCATCATCGGCACTCATCCAGGATCTGAGCCATCCGCTCTCGTACGAAGCATACGCCATGCGCATTCGGGTCTACGCTGTCGTTCGACGAGACTATGAATCAGCGCAAAAAGTATACCATGCTATGCTTTCGCACGGCGTCAAACCGACCATGATGCATATTGCACCTCTCATCGAGGGCCTCATTGCTGTAGGCAAGCTGGACGAAGCACAGCGATTGAAAAGGAACGCGCGAGAAGTAACGTCGCTCGAGCCGACCCTACGGATCCACACTGCGTTAATTCGGGCGTACGTTCGCGCTGGCGATTTTGATTCCGCTCGCAAGGAGATCAAGGAGTTGACGAGCAACGGCTTCGAGATGGATGATACCATCGCCAACATTATCGAAGCTGCGCAGTCGGGCAGGCGTAATTTTGCGTTGGTGGATCGACCGGTGAACGAGAAAGATAGTCACAGTGTCGCTACGAGGTTCCATTCCTTGATGAGGATGGGCAGATACTTGGCCGCGCAGGAGATGCTGCAAGCTGCACTGGATGCGGGGATGAGGTCGGACAAAGTGCTGCATGATCTGGTCAGGCGCTCGGTCGGGTTCGTGCAGAAGGAGCATGCGAGAGCGCTCGCGTCATCCCCTGCCCACGCACAGGTCGGTCGTGGAAAGCGACGCAGAAAATCCAAGGAAGCTAAGCCGGTTATCGGATCGCACGAGTTCGAGTTAGCTCAAAGCCTCCGTCTGGCCCGGACCAACCGTGAGCGGATCACAAAGTCGATGGCGAAACACTCCGAGATCAAACGCAAGCAGATCAAGGAGCACAGGAAAAAGGTCGTATCGCTCGTGCTGGATTTTGCGGATGGCAAGTTGCATCAGCAGGCGGGTCTGTCGCCGAGCGACAAAGCATAGCTCGAATCTACAGCCTCATCCGATAGAAAGCGCATTGCAACGAACAGGTCATTCTTGTGCGGCCACCAGGGTGGGTTGCGACGGGTGAGTTGCCTATCAGCCAGCTCACCTGGAGTTTGCTCCGAGTCATGTTGATACGGTACCGTGTGCTTGAATATTGAGGACCGGAACAGGACGCAGAAGGGGTGTAGCGCAATGAACTTCTTATCATTGTTCGACGCACATATGAAATGGTAGATCTCTCTTGTAGCTTCGATAAGACAGCCATATGAAAATTTCGAAAGATGAAACGAAGGCAATGGGATGGTGAAAGATTGTGCATCAGGAGGGAAGATGTGCGCAGGTCAAGGAAGGGATCGGTTGGTTCCGCTGATAAGAATGACCCTTGATCGAGGTGGTAAGGTGTATACGGGAATCGACCAACCGGTACTTAGGTACTTAAGGAGGAGCAACAGCTCTTCGTGCCGCTTCCCCCACTCTTTCTAAGACATCACAGCGACTAACCAAGATGAAGTTCTACCCCACACTCTTACTCATCCAGCTGCTCTCCGCTACATCGGCTATCCCAGTACCTCCCTTGAGCGCAGAAGTCTCGTTGTCGGATTCCGTTCGATCGTGGCAAAGTGCAGTTAGCGAGATTGACGATAAGATTTCGGCTGCTACGATGAAGAAGGAAGCATTTGGGAGGCAGGAGAAGTGGATCGGAGGTGTAGGGGCTGGGTTGACGACGATGGGTACGGTGGGGTATGTTGTTAGTAGTGCGGTTCCGGTGATCAGGAGGCAGAGGGAGAGGAGCGCGTTGAAGCAGCTGAATGCTGCTTTGAAGGCAAAGGGCTGCGGAGTGAGGAGAAAGCAGCAGCAAGCGAGCGGGAAGTGGAAGACGAGACGTTCGGCGGAAGAGCCAGTGCTGAATGCTGCGTCCAACTTGGCAAAAGATGGGTTGGATGAGGACAGGGAAAGCTTTTCTAGCGCACTCAGTCGGTCTTCCAGCGAGAGGTTCGAGGACGTTGACGGCGATCACCGTCTCAAGGTCGTCGATCATGCTACAGACCCAAGGGACTACTATCTGTCCACCTCACCGCCTCCTTCACGCAGACCAAGCCTCGACCTCGACCACATCCACTCACCACACAACCAGGACACCACACCCGATCGCTGGCGAAACGACATCGAAGACCAACTTCACACCCTCTATTCCTCCATCGTCGACCTCAAGCACCATCAGCACGATCAAGTCTCGACATTCTCACCTTTCGCCAAGACGATGATCGCTGTTGGCGCGTTCAACGCTGTCGGGGGAATTGTGTCTGCTGAACTGAGTGCACAGAATGCGGTCCAGAGTGCGTTCATGAAGCCTAGATTGCCAGATGTCAGTGGGCTGGACAGGAAGACATGTGATAGGCTAAGGAGGATGGTTCCGGAGTTGGACTGTGATAAAGCACGCGGAGTGGGCAGGTAGATTGGCGAAGCAGCGGAGTGTGCATGAAGAGGGTGGGGGATGGAGTCTGGACCGCGGGCACGATTGATTGCTTCAGCAAGGTCGGGTCGGAGTTGCGGCGGCGGTGAACAGGTGCGGAGACGAAGCGCATGATACTGTACAGCTATGGCACGCGTGGATTGCGTATCGCCGCTCACAATTCGCCTTGGCATTGTAGAGCAGTACAAGAGCCACGCTAGGGTCAACACCCACACAAGAATGGGAATAACTGACTGTTCGCCGTTTTCGAGTGGGCTCGAACGTAGCACAATGTGGCTGTGATGATTCGAGGTCTAGCTACGAGGCATACAGTACGCTGCAACCGCCACGGTACGGACAAGCAAATCGTTTTGCGAGCCTCAGCAACCGTAACGGAGGCTTTGTTTGTCGCTTGCTGAGGGAGCGTGATTTGTTTGTTTGTCTCACCCTGTTCCTGTCAAAAAGGATCTTCGGCTGAGTGAGGCCGGCCGCCTTGTGGATCTGCAAGTGTTTGTGCACGCGTGGGACGCGTCCTATGCCTGAACAACCTCGCTGGTTGAGAAAAGTGTCATGCGGACTGCAAGCTCCGACAGGTCCAGCCGAGACCATCACTTTTTTGATTGGGACATTTTCGGCATGGCTTTCCCACCATGCATCGCTTCTCGGCAAAGCCGGACGTCGGAAATGTGATTATAGAAAGGGGAGATGAATTCGGTGATGAAGTGACAGCGGGTTGACAGCGCCGATCGTTTCATGTGGGACTTTGTCATTTGAAAGCGGTGTAAGTTATTGTGATGGCAGTTCGGTGTGTGACCTGGGCACCTCTTCATATGGTATTCAGTACCATGTGTTGAGTTCCTGTCGCGACTGCTTTCTCTGACGTCCTAACCACCCGTCATCACCACCGAGCACCCCCTACAAAAGCTGTCACTATCACACTACAGTCAAAGAGTTAGGGGACGGTCATTTCAGCTACGAAACTTTGGCACAAAGCCCGGATCGACTACCTGGCTCCGTCATCCGTCTCGATCCTCACACCTTCCACCATATCGACGGCCTCACGCTTGACTACAGAAAACATGCAATAGATCGTCGACATCTGCGAGTCGTTCGACTCACCTCGACTTGCCAACACTGGTACGCTTACGCCACGAATCACACCAAGTTCATCGCCATGATGCCGTCTCCGCAAGTCGACCCGAGACTGCCATGCTACGAAGGTCACTTGACCCTGAACCGTGCCGTGCTTGTTGATGGTCTAGACTCTAGCAATAGTACCGCATGGACTGAAACATGGTGCAGCCTCGAGGATGGAAGGCTTCTCGTCTACACGGACCGTACCGCGGCCTTGATCAATCCCGAACAGACATGTGCCGTGATCGACGTTCGCAGCTTTGCTGCTGTCCAAGCCTCGAATATCGCTTCCGAATACGGCTACGAGCTTATACTCAGCCTGTCTCCCCCCGAATCCACAAAATCCGGCCGACTCTTCCGCCCGAAATCAGCCTGGAGCCTCAGTAGACCCCACTCAGACTCGCCACTTAGAGATGCTGATCTGGAATCGCAACCTCGCAGCTCCATGGCTTCATTCAGCCGTGCCAGCTTGCGTGGCAGTCCTCTAACCTTGAACGGAGCATCGTTCTCATCGACCAACGTTGAGCTCTACAACTCTGACTCAGCTCAATCTCGCTCTTGGTCAAAAATTGCCTCGGGGTCACGTAACCTCTATTCCAAAGCCTCTACGTCGTCCAATGGCAGCCTTCGCAAAGATGTACGCACCGTCTTCCATCCTGACTCTGCTACATCAAGCGCCTCTTCGTTCTCCGCCACAAGGTCGTCATCAGATACCGCAACGAACGGTGTAGCCTCGCCTTGCACACCACTCTCTCCAACCTTCAGTGCGTCCTGCGAGCGCATCGTCATGGGCGTTGCCTCTCTAGAGACACTGCGCAGCTGGTCTGATGCCTTCAAGTTGACGATCAAGTTGTACAACGAGATGGACTTGATCCCATTGCCCTTGCTCGGACAGAGAAGGTCGATTGCCGGGCAACTCTCCTTCAGTAACCTAGCTGGCTTTCGCACACGAGCGTCTCTAGCTGCAAGTCCGGTTTTCCCCACTCACGAAATGAGCAGCGACGCAACTCTGGAGGAAACCACCCCGAAAGCATCTCGCAAGCGCCACGCTTCGGTGACCAGCTTTGCTTTCGCCTTACAAGCCTCCAGCCACCTGCAGCAACAGACCGATGTTCACCCTACAGCACCTCGACAGGACCGGCCACGGTCAGTCTTGGACAGAGGTTCTGGTGGCGTCCCTCTGACTGAACATCATCCTGTCGGCAAGACGGTGGAATGTCAGCCAGTTACGATCGGTAGACGATCCTCGTTCGCCCCGGAAGCTTTCGCGATCCCAAGCACGAAGCGCGAGGAATCCAAAGATCGACACAAGCGTTCTTTCTCTACAGCTTCCTCGTCCCTGTTGTCTTCGGCTATTGATCGTCTGTCGATCAATCGACGAGACAGTCTTTCGAGTGGACAGCCGTTGGCCTCGGGTAAGACTTCATACACATCAGTTGCAGGAGTCGACGTGAGCAAAACGCCATCGCAAGACAGCTTCTTGCAACCTCAAATTCAGGACCGCCCACAAAGTCAAAACATCGCCGAGTCGACAGCCAGAGATACACCGCCACCTTGCAGGCATCGACGATCGGGATCGCTCCTACATTTTGCCTCGACGAGGGTCATGGCTTGGAGAGATGTCACCGCAGCAAGTGCTTCGAGCGAGACGCGACCACCGAATGGTCTGGGATTCGAGGTGGATCGACGTGAGACCGTCAGTGGCAACCAAGCCGAGAGGAAGACAACGAAGAGCTTTCAGAAGTTCAGGTCGCTGCGTTCCCTGGCCAAAAGCAAGCCGGTTCTCGGACAAGGCGGCCTCGACCGCCTGTCGTCGTCGATATCGAGAGGCAGCGAGGACCGGGGTGGAGATCAAAGCTCGGCCTCGGTCCGGTCTGCCATGGCCTCGACAAAGGGCAAGGGGATGTCTAGGACCAGTTCATTGCTGAGTTTGACGAAGACGACTTTCAGCTCCTTGCGTGGTAGGGCGTCCTCGCGGCAGGATGTGAGGACAGTGTTTGCGGCTCCGCATAAAGCTGACGGTGGCGGTGACGAAGACGAGACTTTGGCTGGCGATTTCAGCTACGAAATTGTGAAGGGGACACAGGAGGGAGGCGCGGTAGGGTCGGCGCTGCTTCCTTCGGCGATTGCAGACGGTGCGTCGCAGGTCAGCCTAGCCGGAGCTCCGGATGTCGACCAGCTGTCCCGGGCCAGCGGTTTGGACGTCGATCCCGCGTTGGCAGCAGGTCCGGCCGAGCTGACTCGACATCCATACAGCCTATGGGATGATGACACATCATCACCGCGTCTACCTGTCGAACGCATCCTGCCTCCCGAGCAGATAATCCGGACGTTCGACGAGCTTCGTTACACCCCGCAGCCTAGCCCTCGATCGACGCTTGGAGATGCAATATGCGGACCATTGCTGCGAGCGGCTGCTTCTCAGACCTTTGTGCGTGGCGAGGCGAGTCAGAATTTGCGTGGGTGCGTGTCGACCTGGGAGCTGGGCGGGTTGCAGGCGGGGGGTCGACGGGCGGTGGAAAAGTCGGATGCACGGGTAGCACAGCGAAGGGTGGCCGGGGAGGTGGCGTTGCAGAGGTCGCTGCCTGCGCCTCCGAGGGGCAGACGGCGTGCAAGGCGGGTCGCGTCACAACCGGTCATGGAGAACGATCAAAACGGAACGGTCGAAAAGGAAAAGATGAGCAGGAGTGCGTTTGGTGACGTGACGAACATCAAAAAGGACGATTCAAAGACAGGTCAAGCGGTGACCACGAAGTCGTCGGTGGACAGAGTAGGATTAACCTCGTCAAGGAAGCCGGGTAGGAGCAGGGGTGCGGTTGGTGTGGATGCAAGTGGATGTTTTTGATGAACTGCTGTATTTCTAATGCATTGCGAAACGACAAGTACGACACAGAACGACGATCTGATGTAGGAGAGATATGATACAGAGAGATGCGTTTGAGGGAGACTCACACATGGACAGCTACACCTGCGCTGCTGGTGCCCAACACGGACGCTACGACAAGCGCAGCCGTAGCCGCGACGACGATTCCACCCACCGCAGCGATCTCGCCTCTAGCCCAAGGTTTGACCGTCACACTCGGCTCGAGAAGAATCTTGTGCGGTGATGGAGCTTTGTCCTGCGGGGAGAGACGAAGGTCGGGTGGCAGGAGCGATTCGAAAATCTCGGTGTTGAGGTCGAATGCGGTGTTCGCTTCGACGACCAGGGCGTGGATTCGGGCGGCGGGGAGGGAGGTGAAGTTTGATTCCATGGCGGTTCGGAATCTTGTTTTCAAGTCTTGACCGGAAGTGAAGTGGTAGAATTCGAAGCCGAGATGTGGGGGTTTGTCGGTGGAAGCGAGGATGGGGAAACGCTTGGATACTTTTTTGAGAATGTGTTGTCCACCGGAGAGGTCGCCGAGGTAACGGGTGTATGCATGGGATAGCAGGAGACCTGCGTTGGTGGTGTTGGAGAGGTCGAGAAGGGAATTAACGTACGTCAGGGTGGAGGATGTTTGAGCTGGAGAAAGGAGATCGATGTGATCACGAGTCAGGGTCGTGTCGGGTGACGAAGTTGAGACTAGTCGGAATAGTGTCTCCCTGTTGACCGGAGCTTCTACATCCACTCCCGCTGCGGCAACGTTGGAGGAAGCGAAACTTCTTTCTTCCCTCGTCTGATCCGCAAGATCTACCAAACTCGACCCCGTGTGCAGCTCGACCACCTCCAGATGATCCTCCACATCCCTCCCCAACGCCCCTGCCCTCGTCAACTCCTCCATCAAACCTCCCTCAAACAAGGCCCCCACCAACCTATCCTCCTTTGACTCCTCCAAACACGCCTCGAGCACACTATAAATGCACGCCAGCTGAATCAAGAACTTGACATAGTCGAGCCTGTCAAACTTGAGCTGCGCCTCGACAGCAGCGGAAGGGGAAGAGACGGATTGGAGGAGGAGCGAGACTCCGCGGGATTTTTCGACGGCACGATGCGATGCGGCTGTTCCGATTCGAAGCGCTTCTGACAAAGATGTTGGGTGGGCGGAGACGGATGCGTGGTGGGGGTGGATGTGTGTCGAATGGTAAGAAGAGGTGGTTGAGGAAGAGGGGGCGATAGGGAGGATGCTGACGAATTTGGCGAACGGACACGTCATGGTCGCAATGAGAGCAGGACGCGAAGAGGCTATGCGGGTTGCAGAGGTGACGGGTAATGAGCTGATGCTGATGCTGATGCTGATGCTGATGCTGAGCAGACGTACGAAAGTACAGTGACGGTTGTCGTGTGTTTCGTGCCGAGTGATGATGTTAGGGGGATCGCGAGGGTAACGGGGGGCCGATGCAAGCCGCTTCTATAAGTACCTTTGGAAACGCTGAGTCGGCGATGCGGAACACGACGTGCTCTTCCTCTGCACTTTCCGTGAATCGTAGGTTTCCAGAGCGATCTTGTCAAGCAACGTTAAGGCCAAGGTTTGGACACCGAGATTGTGGTGATAATGAAACAAACCTGTAAACCATACGCATGCCTCGCAAAGGGGTCTCTCTATCAATCCCAGCTCCGAGATGGGCGCGGTGCCCTTTTGTTCCCGCCCGCGCGCAAACCGAGCATCCGGCAAAAAAAAAAAAAAAAAAA
>NW_012133850.1:744096-860993 GCF_000403515.1 Pseudozyma hubeiensis SY62
CTCTGAGCCAAACACAGCCAGCCTGGGGTGACTGTCGATTTGCATAATTTTTCCAAGAGGCTAGGCACAGATACCGCACTGTGAGACAGGGTTCACGCAGATCGTTGATTGCAGAGTGATATTTTTTGCTGGATTTTTCGTAACATAGTCGGCTGTGGTGGGCCGGGCGCCACGCGAGGGATATGAAGTTTCCTCCAGCCTGGTCTTTGGTCGGTCCTCCTGAGGCTAGACAAAAATTGTCAGTCGATTGAGTGAGATCCTATGGCTAGCAAGGGGCAAAGATCAAGCCGACATTGCGACCAAAGACCAGCGACTCCACGGGACCTTCCGAGCGGTACAGAACCCGGGATTATGGAGGGCATGCCACCACAAAGACCTTCGCTCACTTTGTGTACATTCATTTCTTGCAGGCTGCATCCCCATTGCACCCTCAGCATTGTCTCCCAGCTCGACCGTGCCCCTAAGTCGCAACCCGAGAGGTGACGTTGAACCTCGGCTAAGAAGGGGGAGACCAAATTCGCATCTGCATCACGCCAGCCGAACACAGCGCAGTGGGAAATCTAATCAGATAAAATCGCGCTTCATACTTTCGAGGCCTTCGCTCGGCACATGCAGCTGCATGATCCCTCTCGGCCACCCTGCACAGCGCCTTTCACCTCGCTGTAATCTTCTCTGAGGCTAGGCTCGTGCACTCCGAGAGCGCGCCAAGACCATTTTTCTCGAGTCACGCACATCGCGCATCCGTGAACCTATGGCTTAGACTGACGCACGCGCATGCTGGCTAAAGTGACACACCCGTTTCAATCGCCGTGAGGTAGACCTCCGTCAATGCGTGAGTGTAACGCACGGTGCAGCTCGATGCTGCACGGAGTTATCAGATTAGATCGTGTCGCCGTCGATGTCACTTGCTTGTCGCCTGAGAATGCTCGGCCCTCACCTCCGAGATCTCATCACGCCATTTCTTCAGGCACGCAATCAGACAGGCGCGTCTTGCAAGAACGTCGTTCACATTGAGGTCGACAACGCGCTCGCTCCAACGCGAGAAGACGAAGCACATCTCGCGACCCACGGGATCAGCTCGATCGGCCTTTTCGGCTCTCCAGATCGCTCGCTGTCCTTCAACAGCTTCTCCACCAAACAGCTCGCCTCCAACACCTCATCTGTTTCCACCGATGCTTTGCGAAACATTTGAAGCGATCGAGAGAATCCAAATCCTTTCCCCTGCCCTATCTCGATTTCAAATTGCAGCCCAAAAGTAGAGAGCCACCATTCAAAGTCGCCCCCGGGTCTCAACTGGAGCCTCTTGATCTTGCCTCTGATTGTGTGATCCAGGGTCTTGGCCGAGTGGTAGCTGATCCACTCCTGCGGTTCGAGAAAAAGCAATCCTCCCGGCTTGAGAGTATCGGCGATGCGAGCAAAGAAGAGCATGAGACCTGGGTCGCCCTTTTGGATGTGGATCCATTTGGTGATGGAGAGAGCGAGCATCATGTCGAGCCCGCCTTTCTCCATTTCTCCTAGGGTTTTCGTGTCGACCACACCGCGATTCAGGGTTTCATGTCTAGCCTCTGGATCCGCCCAATCCAGCGCGACAAAGTGCAGATTCGGCGGACACAGCTGATCGTCGTCCTTGGGGCATCTCTGTGCATCATCCCGTGTAAGCACATCCTCGGACGACCTGGCGATGCTTCCGCTGTGCGTCCCTTCTTGACGCCGCATTGCATGGCGAGACTGCACTTCACCCTCTGCGAAGCTAGGGATGCAGCCGTAAAGCGAAGGAAACACCGATGGGAAGTGGACGCAGTCAGGGGGGAGAGAGTCGTGCGAATCAACGAGTTCGTCTCTTTTCTCCTGCACTGATTCACCTTGTTCGGGTCGATGTTGAGACCGTGCAACGGCAGCCGCTGTCCTAGCTTGCTTGACCAGAGAAGCATCGATATCGACACCGAGGATCTGGACCTGTACTGGAGCCGCATTCACACACCCTCTTCCTCGTGGTGATTGCGAACTGCATTCGCGGAGAAGTCTGGGCAGAGTCTGGGCGAGTTCGATAGTAAGTTTACCAGAATTGCACCCTAGGTCGAGCACTTTGAGGCGCTCTTGAGGCGGGTCGCCGTGCTCGTAATGACGCCGAAGGAACTGCAGAATCGCAGTGACTCGGCTGTCTATTGCCAGTGCAGGATGTATCGAGCTCGATGGTCCGTCTTTCGAGTCCAAGTCGGCGGGATTGCGAATGTGATAGTATCTCTGAAAGTTTCCATAGACAGGCTTGTTATGCGTCTCTACCAGACGCCTTCTTTTGCTGGGCTGTCGGATGCCATGTTCGACGTCAGCATGGCTTGACTGCATGTTGCAGATGAGCTTGGCTCTATGGATAGCATTGTGTGACAGAGACAAGCTTCAATCGAATCAGCATGTTGATGTGGTGCAGGGAGAACAACACTTTTGCGCCAAAAGGAAATCAGGGGGAAGATGCAGATTTTGTTAGGTTGTCCGTGCGCAACGTCATTCTTCCAATTCACATTCTCCCGTTCATAGCTCGAGCTGATTAGGCGAAGTGCGGCTGAGCTTGTGGCAGGTGATGTATCACTCTGAAGAAAGACGAGCACAAATCACTACGCCCTGCCGCCAAGCTGATCGTGCCGGGGTCGGCTTCGATGGCGACAATGCCTAGCTGAAGGAAACAGGATATGTGAGGCGCTGACCATCATCTGTGACATCTTAACACAAAGCGTCGCCCGTTCTTTCTTGCTGTGCTCTTCTAACACAAAGCGCACTCTACGCGCCGCGCGGGGTGCTGCCGGGGTTGCTGCACCACAAGCCTGAGTTTAGGGTTGGGGCTAGCTAAGCGTGTCTGCGGCTGCAGCTCTGTTTGCGAGGAAAAACCCTGAGGAGAATTGAAATATGCACGGCGCACCGACACGGTCTGAGGTGCAGGGAGTGCCCTATGAAAATTCACACATTTCGTAGCGCGCGCCCTTGTGACTGACTGACTCTGCACTCTGCACTCTGCCGACGTGGCTGCGGTTGACGTGTTTGCGCGCCGGACTGTGCAGCTGAGTTCCGCATGACCATTACTCCCCTCATCACCATCGTCATTGTCGCCACCTTCACTCCATCATCCCTCCTTTGCCTCCATCTCTTCTTGCACTTGATACCTATCGCCCCTCCTCAGCCCCTGCAATCCTTTCGCTACGTTCCCACGCTTCGGTTTTTTTCATTCATCTTATTCCAGAACAATACCGCTTCAGTCCTCTGTCCACTGCCCCAGCCTGCTCGACCATTCCAATCTCATTGCTCGCCAGCACACATAGCACCGCAACCATACTCCGATTCCCGCTTTCTGCATATTGTAACCCCTCACCGTCACAGCATCACCTGGGTTCAGTCCCGATCATCGAGCTCCTTCATTCTCTCGCGCAACTCGATCCTCACTCTCCAAATCTTGACTTCGATTCGTCGCCTCAAAATATCCTCACCATGTCAGTCGCTTCTGCATTGCCCCTCCTTTCGCCTCTGGTGACCCGCATCCTCCAGCTTTCCGGCTTTCCACCTCAGCTCAAGACCAGAGACCTCCAACAAGTGTTTTCGGCGTACGAGGACGAAAAGGGAGGCTACAAGATCAAGTGGGTCGATGACACCACCGCTCTTATCATCTTTGCCGACCCTGCCACTGCGAAGAAAGCCTACCTCCGCACCATAATGGCCCCTCCGCAGCAGCTCATCAACGACAATGGTGTCCCCGCAAACATCAAGCCCTACGACGGAGACGATGCCAGCGCCATCATCTCCAGTGTCATGAGCCGACAGCGTTCCCGTTCCAATGCCGGAGGTGTTATGGGCAGCCCGACAAAACAGCCTGCCGAGCTCGTCGCACCTTCCACGCCCGACAGCTCCTCAAGACCTCTTCGCACACACGCACACACGCCTTCCTTTGGCCGTTCCTTCGGCCATCGACGCCAACAGAGCGGATCAAACCCTAACCTGCCGCCCAAGCCCGTCGCGGCAGCACTCTTCGATGCTGCCAACGGCGGTCCTTCTCCCGCCAATCGTGTTCTTGCAGGTGTCGACACATTGAGCGGCATTGCTGGCCTACCTGCCAATCCCGTCGCTGCCGCCAGATCCAGTCTTATGGCCGAGTCACCTAGCAAGATGTCCCGCAACAGCAGTCAGACTTCGGACGCCGGCCTCGATTCCGACCTGGCCAGTCTCTCCCTTGGCGGTAGCAAGAACGGTGCCGGCAGCAGACCTGCTTCTGGTCTTGGCGGTCTGCTGTCTGCTCCTGCCAACATCACAGGTAGCCCAGGAAAGCGCGTCAGTCCAGCCAGAACTTCGAACAGCTTGCGGACATCTCCGCTTCCTCGCTCCCTGCCACTAGGTCCCCCTCCGGGTGTTTCGCCTGGATCCACGTCGCCTTCAGCTGAGGCGCCGCGCGTATCTGCAGCCACTACCACCGTGGGGTAAGAGGCCATTGCAGGCAGATGGATATACTCGTGACATTGGGCCGCTCGTTCCGGCCCGAGTCACACTGCTAGCACACTCCTCTGCACCATCTTTTGAAGCAATATCAGCGCTCAGCGCCTGGTTTCAGTCATTCGCACACACACACACACACACACACACACACATTGACGATGTTAATATACCGATTTGCCGTTCCGCCTCTACCGTGCTTTGCTTGACTACCTTCCGAACAGCTCCTGATTCCA
Organism: Pseudozyma hubeiensis SY62; assembly: GCF_000403515.1. Classification (NCBI taxonomy): domain Eukaryota; kingdom Fungi; phylum Basidiomycota; class Ustilaginomycetes; order Ustilaginales; family Ustilaginaceae; genus Pseudozyma; species Pseudozyma hubeiensis. The sequence goes on from NW_012133850.1 coordinate 748,803, forward strand.
ATCGCCACGGCTCTTCTTCCTGGAAGATCTTCTTTCCTTAGTTTTCTGTTCTCCCCATCTATCTGATGGAGAGAGGGAGCTTGTGAAGGAGTGTTCGATGGGGGAAGGGAGAGGTGTTTGACGGGTGTTGAGGTTTGTTTTGGTGTTTGAGAGTTTTGACTTTGTGGTGGTGGGGGAGGAGTTCCATTTGGAGGAGTAGTTGATGGATTGTTTTTTGAGTTGTTTTTTGGTAGGGGTGATGAGGTTGGGAGAGATGAGGGCGTAGGAAGCTGATGGGAGGTGGATGGGTGGAGAATCGGAGGAAGGTTGGGGGGAAGGGTGGTCGAAGAGTTCGCGAAGGATTTCATCGTCGTCATCGTCGGACATCCCGATGACGACGGTTTTTCCTTTCCCACCGTTGAGCTTACTCGGTGCTCTCAACGTAAGCTGCTCCAACCCCACCTCTTCCCCTTCCTCAGACTGCATTTCCACAGCAGTAAGCGGGTTCAGGACCTTGACGACACTACGACTGCGCGAAGGATGCGGGAAGAGATCACCCCATTTGGCCTTGCGTGCGTCTTGGTAGGCTTGTTTGCCGGAAGCCTTGGAGATGGTGAAGCGTTCGATGTTGCCCGAGGAACAGCAGGCGTCGAGCGTCACGTGTCCGCCCTTTTTGAGAGGCGAGCGGATGAGACGTGGCCAGGAGTAGGATTCCAGCCTCATGGCGAGTTCGGAGGATGAGGTGGGGGCGGGCAGTGTGATCGTCGAAGCGTCGGCGGTGGAGGTGGTCAAGGGGTCTGGGTGGTCGTCGGAAGCAGCAGAGGTGGAAGCGGTAGATCGGACGGAAGCCATGATCGAGTCGAGTTGTTCTGCGGTGAGAGCGGGGGAGCCATTGTCGGACGAGGAAGCAGCAAACTCGGCTTTCACTGCGTCTGGAAGCAGTTTGAGCAACTCATCCATCGCATGTTCATCCGACATCTCTCCTTCGCCCACCGCCGCTGCATCGGCGTCACCCGCCGTCATAGCTTCATCTCCACCGATCGCAGAGATCGCACCGATCTCTTCCAACGTCTTCCTCTCAGCGCTAGCCTTCTTTGCATTCCTCAACAGATCCAAAATTCCCGTTCTTGTCTTCGCCGCTTCCACCGTCAACTCTTCCACTACGTCCCTGACTTGCTCTTCTTTCGCACCTCTATCGACGCCCAACCTCCTCTTCGCCTCGCTCACAAGACTCGGCCTTGTCCCACGCCTGACCACCACATAGCTGTACCCGACATTCTCCTCTCCCTTATCCGAATGCTTGGTCCTCCTCAAAAACGTCGGCGTATGATACCTCGCCGTGAACCCGCAGACGTCGCTGCTCTTGGCCGGGTTACCCGTATCCGACCTCGCGCCTACCGCCGAAGCGACCGCGGAGCTGATGCTGAACGGATGCAGTAGCGGACAGGGTTTGTCGTGCGAGCACGGCGCAACCACATGCGATCCGTCCGACTTCTGCCCGAGCTGAAGCAGCTGTGCTCGAGCAGAGGCAACGCTTGCGAACCCTCGCGGTGTAGCGCTGTCGATGATGACGATGACTTCGGCTCCAGAGTCCCACATGGCTTGGACGGCTTCGAACCGGTTCGTGTCGTTAGTCATGAGACTTAGTGCAAAGGCGGAGAGTGCGAGCGAGCGGGACGAGGAGACGGAGGCGAGGTCGCGGGCCAGTGGAACGGATTGAAACTTTTTCGTCACTGAAGACATGGCGGGATTGGGTCCTGAAAAGTATTCGAGTTCCGATTCGTCCTGTTGCTGCTCGAGATCTGGTTCGACTTCGTCTTGATGCTCTTCCTGCTCGTAGTACGTCACTCCGTCCACAACGATCTCCTCGCCCTCGTCTTTCAGTATCACTTCTCGGGCAGACTTCGCTGGTTCGGCTGGCGAGACGTTGGACGCGGAGCTTTGAGCCACCCTTTTCCCGCTCTTGAGCAAGTTGGGTCTTCGATCGAATCCGTGATACTGCTGGACAGAGGTGGCGCTGTGCTGATCGGAATCGTCCTGTCTGAACACGTGCGCTGCAGCCCACAGCCCTTCACCAGCAGCGCAGTCGAAATCCAGCACCGTATCCGGCAGCCACCTCGGCAGCGCCTCCTCCAGCTCCTCACCTCCACCCTCCATCACCGCACGAGTCGACAATCTCTGCCGCACCTCCGAGAGCACCGCCAGAATCGCCGCGTATCGTTGTGGCGACACGGTCGCCAGATGCAAGAGTGACGAGCGTTTGGGTGGGATGTGTGCTGCTTCCGCCATGTGTTCCTGCGGATCTGTGAGGTGCGCGAGCTTGAGGTGATCCGCTCGTAAGAGTTTGGGATCGTTGGCAGCAGCGATGAGCTGGGATATGGCCCAAGCGACGTATTCAGGTAGATAGATGGATGAGGTGGATGTGCCTGTGGTTGATGCGTACGAAAGGGCAAGTTCGTCGTCTTCGAGCTCTTCTGGCATCGTGGAGGCAGAAGGGAGGGACGCAGGAGCGTAGGTGGCGTGTCGGCTGGTACCGAATCGAGCGGCTCTGGAGCGACGTGCTTGGGACGAGCTGAGGTTGAGCTGTGCGCTCCTTTGATCGTGATCAGAGTGAATACGGTATGAGTCGAGCTTGTTGGCGTCCTGACGCGAGGTGAAGGATGGACCCATCATGGGAGGACCGCCTGCTGCTAGGCGTTCGGAAGCAGTTGCGGAAGCTTCGGCTGCTTTGGCAAGGGCAGCTGCTCGAGATGAGCTGGTAGCAGCGCTGGATGATACATGGCGGAAACAAGCTGCCTGAGAGCAAATCGAGCTTCTCGGGCGTAAGACGGCCTTCATAGCTATCTATACGGGTGATGCTGATGGTGGTGAGCAAGGGTGGCCAAGTTTGTTCGAGGTGGAGGCCAAACGAGCACGAGAAGATCTGAAAAATTGGTCGGCTGCAGCCCGAAAAAAAGCGGACTCAGCAGCAACAAAACGCCGAAATTGGACCCTGAAATCTGCTTGATGAGTGTTTTGATTGAAAAGCATTCATCTCCCATTGGTACAACCACCTTCCCAGCGATCCATACCAAACGCTCAACATCCACATCCAGCGCTGCTCGCTCGTGACATGGTATATCAGCTCTAAAGGGAAGGACTGCGTGGTCCCAATGTGGAACCTTCTGCCGTGGACCGGCAGGGGTGCATCCGGCTACCCGCGGCGAGAATGCTTCTTCTGCTGCACAACCAGCATCATTCTGCCCCCGTATAAGCCTCAAAGCGTATCTGAACTTGACACAGACTCGATCGAAGTTGTGCAAGCTCCATCGCATGACATCGCTACATCCTCGACCACTTCAACCATCTCCACTGGCACTCCCACAAATTGGTTCTGCTCCAGCTGTCATTGCCAAAATGTCGCTAAGCTGGATGGAACGCCTGTCGAGCAGTATACTCGTCCAATGTGGGATGAAGCGTGGAACCGCGACCGAAGCCGCTTGATGCGACATATGCGTCCTCGAGCATCGACGTCGGTGCAGTCCTCTTCCGACCGTTTCCGAGAAACCGGAGGTCTTGGGCCGCACAGCAAGAACTCCTTCACGTTCTGTCACACATGCCAGACCAACCAGGTGCTTACGCTCAACATGCTCGCAGACTATTTGCCGAGCGAGGACGACCCAGGATACGAGAAAAAGCTCCGAAATCTTCCCGAATACGAAGCCTCGCTAGCTTCAAGATACCCTCCGGTCTGCTCGGACTGTGCACCTCGAGTGCAGGAGAGGATCACCGAGCGAGATCAATTCGCCCGCAGCTGGAGTCTGGGCAGGTGGCTCGACCTCAAAAAGGAAGCATCGAATGCGGATCTCGCTGATAGCATCGCGGGGCCGTTGTCAGCTTCAGATGACAAGCAAGCTACGAGGCGCTATGCTCCAATGACGAGCGACTTGGCTCAGCCTAGTTCTCGTTTCAGCTTCCGGGGCATTGTTGGTAACCTGGACAACGGATCACCTCTCACGATGGCCGTTGCCGCCTTCGCCACTGTAGGCCTTTGGTCCGTGTACCTGTGGACAGCTTTGTGGCCACACAACACAGCCGCTTTGGTACATCAGGTAATGGAGCAAACCAAGCGAGCACCTTTTTCGCTTTGCACTGCGACGACAGGCCTTACGTGCTTGGTTATCGTACCCTGGCTTCTCACGATAGCCTCCAAAGTGGACCCAATCAAGCATCGAATCGAGCGCGCCAGAATTCGTCAGTTGCGTGTCGAGGCCAAAGGTCTGACCCTCTGGCATACGATACAGAGCATGCTCCTGTGCCTTCGACTCAGCCTGCTTCTTGTCGCGACCTCAGGTTTGCTCTCGCCCAGAAGCTTTACGGCGGCATCAGAGTGGACCGAGCTTAGCACAGGAAGGACACGTATAGAGCTTCTAGGACTGGCAGCTGCAGCATTGTTGCTGGGCGAAGTCGGGCTGACGGTAATGGCTGCATCTCAGCTTGGGATTCGAGTACCAGCTGCTTTGCAACTCGTCTCACGACCTATTGTGGCAAATGCAAGATCATCAAAGCCGTCAAATCAGCACAGCGACGCGTTGCTCACGAGCCTCAGCTTGGACGATCGAGCTGCCCTTCTATCTGCAGCATCAGATATGGACCCGGAGAATGACGACGATCTCGTGGCTGAGCCAGGCATGCGAGTGCCCCGCATGGATCGTGACGCAGACGGCGATGCCGTCATGGAGGATGCTGCGACGTATGCAGCCCGGCGGAGCTCTTGGGGTGACGAGTCGGATCAAGATGATGCTCGCCTTTCCACACAAACCTCAGCATGGGCAGGTCAGTGGTCGAAGACTGCAGCATCGCAGCAGGCTAGCTTTGCGGCGAGTTTCAAACAAGATGCAACGCGCACCGGCTCGTCCAGATACACCGACTTTCAGCTAGGACCACAGCGATTCTGGGAGCCACAAATCCCCACCGGTCTCGAAGACGTGTTTGGACGAGCAGTGTCGCTCGACGACCGCGCCGAGCAGCAGGCAGATGGGAATCGCACCGCCGGTAGCTCGGGCAAATGGAGTCAGTGGTTCGGCTTCTCCTGACTAGGGTCATCGTGTCACTCTGTCGAAACAACGCTCATGGTGTCGTGACATGCAATTTAATCCTTCAGTGTTAGACTGCGACCGTGAGAAAATCGATTATCCGGTTCGCGCTGAGGTGGAGGTTTGTTTGTCGGCTTTAGCGACGTGCGCTGGTTGGGCTCGGGTGAGTTGGTGGATTTCGGAAGGTCACGGATCAAAACATTTTTTGCCGAGCGGGTTAGAATCATTTGGGTCTGGTGGGTGAGAAGTGAGTTATGAAGCAGTGTGCACAGCGCATTCAGATGGATGGTTGTGCGCTCGAGTCAGTGGTGAGCAGTGTCAAATTCAGTCAACGACTCGGAAGATCGCTCAATACAAACGGCGTCATGTTGGCTGGTTGGGTGGAAGAGAGGAGACCTCACGCTGGAAGAAAGGGGTGTAGTCGACGAAACCGAGTGTTGGTCTTCGGATGCGCGTGTGTGAGGAGCAATGTCTGAGCTGTGAATGCAGGTGCGAGCAAAGAAGAAAGCGGACGTCGCAGGTGGATGCCGGTGTTGATTGCTTCCGAAAGAAGAGCAAGAAGACTGAAAGCCTTGTGAGAGCGAGCGCATCGGCGTCTGCGCCTACGCACGAAGCTTCGCATTCGTTTCCGATTATCTCGCTCTCGGTCACTCCCTTTCCGTCTTCGTCCACTTCCTCCATCCTCCCTCCCACCTCTTGCGATCACCACACCCGCTCACACTATCAAAAATGGTTGCTCGATCCATCGCTCTTCGATCCCTCAGGGTAAGTACGACCGACCCACAAAGCATCGCGCACGGCTACTGGAGCGAAACAACAACACAGATTGTCGCTTGTTCAGCGGAAGAGACGGCGCAGATAGATGGCGGGTTGGATTGGCGAGAAGAAGTCTCGGTCGCCTGGCTCGCACTCGCAGCGAAAAAATAAGAAAATTGGATCGACGGAAAGCAGCCCGATTTGACGTCGAGCCTCGGCTGGCCAAAGCGTTGCGTTTGCTTCGGCGGCTGGCGCACGTTCGGCTCGGATCATCCGCGCAGCATTCAGCTCATGCAAAAAGAAGACAAAAGTCATTCCTTTCAATGGTGCTCCTGCGAATGGTCGCTTCCATCGAATGGAAAGTGTGGGGTAGCTGCTGTAGCCATTGCGGAGAACACGGAACGCAGAAAAAAGTCCCAAGGCACTCCCATCGGAAAGATGCGGCCGTGCATGAACAGCTTGCTTGACGAAGAAAGCGAGGTCACGGGTTGGTCCGTTCGCTTGTCCAACGCCTTTGCTCGTCCTCTCCACCTCGGCTCGCTCGAAGCATATAGCATGCCTTCCTCCGCATTCCATTGAACTGCACTCGTGTCTCTTCACCATCACCATCTTCACGCCGTCCAATCTCGTTCCACTTGCTGACCACCGCCTTTTGCTCTTGCGCACGCCTTGCTGTCATCGTCACCACTTCCAGGCATCCGCTCGAGTCGCCCCGCGCCTCACCGTGACCTCTGCTACTGTCCCCACCGTCGCTCGAGGATTCGCTTCGTCCGCCTTCATCATGTCGCAGGGCAAGTTCCGTTCCGAGAAGGACACCTTCGGTCCTCTCCAGGTGCCCGCCGACCGCTACTGGGGTGCTCAGACCCAGCGATCGCTCCAAAACTTTGACATTGGCGGACCTCAGGAGCGCATGCCCGAGCCCCTCATCGAAGCCTTTGGTGTGCTCAAGAAGGCAGCTGCCACCGTCAACAAGTCGTTCGGTCTCGATCCCAAGGTCGCCGATGCCATCTGCCAGGCTGCCGACGAGGTGATCGGCGGCAAGCTGCACGGCCACTTCCCCCTGGTCGTCTTCCAGACCGGCTCAGGTACCCAGACCAACATGAACGTCAACGAGGTCATCAGCAACCGTGCCATCGAGATCCTCGGCGGTGAACTCGGAAGCAAGAAGCCCGTCCACCCCAACGACCACGTCAACATGAGCCAGTCGTCCAACGACACCTTCCCCACCGCCATGCACGTCGCCTCGGTCACGCAGATCACCAAGTCGCTCATCCCTGCTCTCGAGGAGCTCCGCGCTGCCCTCGACGCCAAGCGTGCCGAGTTTGACGACATCATCAAGATCGGCCGCACTCACTTGCAGGACGCCACCCCGCTGACCCTCGGCCAGGAGTTCTCCGGCTATGTCAAGCAGGTTGACAACGGCATTGAGCGCGTCAAGGGCGTCATCCCTCGCCTCTCGCAGCTCGCCCAAGGAGGTACCGCCGTAGGAACCGGTCTCAACACCTACATCGGTTTCGACAAGAAGGTGGCCGCCGAGATCTCCAACATCACCGGCTTGCACTTCGAGACCGCCGAGAACAAGTTCGAGGCTCTCGCTGCTCACGATGCCATTGTCGAGGCTAGCGGTGCGCTCAACACCGTAGCGGTTTCCATGATGAAGATCGCCAACGACATTCGATACCTGGGATCTGGACCTAGGTGTGGGTTGGGAGAGTTGAGCTTGCCGGAGAACGAGCCTGGATCGTCGATCATGCCGGGTAAGGTGAACCCTACGCAGTGCGAGGCTCTCACCATGGTAGCTGCGCAGGTGATGGGTAACAACACCACCATTTCCGTCGCCGGTTCGTACGGTCAGTTTGAACTCAACGTCTTCAAACCCGTTTTGATCAAGAACCTCCTCCAGTCCATCCGTCTGTTGGCCGATGGTGCCCGTTCCTTCACCAAGAACTGCGTCGTCGGCATCGAGGCTAACAGGGATACCATCAACAAGATCCTCAACGAGAGTCTCATGCTGGCTACCATCTTGAACTCGCACCTCGGTTACGATAACGTGGCAGCGGCAGCGAAGAAGGCCCACAAGGAAGGGACCAAGTTGGTGGAGGCAACCGTGGCGTTGGGTTTCATGACCGAGGAGGAGTTCAAGAAGATCGTCAGGCCAGAGTTTATGCTCGGCCCTACCGAGTACAAGGGTAAGAACTGAGGGTGGAGAGGATGAGATTCTGTTGATGATTTGCAAAGACAATTGTCCTGTAAGCGATGATCAGAAATACGATGATAGAGTTACATGCGTTGCGGGTGCGTTTTGTGTTGACACAGATGTAGTGAAGGAGGTGCTGACGTTGTGTTAGTGCTCGCAGTCTTACTTTCGTCTCTTCTTGCTTGCTCCACCGGGTGCACCACGAGTGAAGCTCTTCTTGGCACCGACAGCGATGCCTTTACTCATCAACTTGCGTTTCCTCGCCAACATCTCGTCCTGCTTCTGTTGCTTCTTCGCCTGCGTTCTGCTCTGCCCCTCTCTCTCCCCACCCCTCTCGCTCCTAACTATTCTATCTCTTCCATCGACCTTCCCACTGTCAACCGCCTCCAACTCAGACTCGAAGAACTCCTTGACGCGTCTGCGAATCTCCCCCTCATCCTCGGTGTTCAGATCCAACTCGGTGTTTCGATCCAGTTTGCCCAACCTCCAGTGTTGGAGCATGAACTGCGCCGCTGCGTCGAGATCCCGAACGTTGCCCTTGCGCAGCGAACCGGGCGCTTTGCCGGCGACGTGCCAGAGGAGCTCGGCGATCGAGTTGGTCCGACCGTGCGGATCGGCGCACGTCGAGAGGTAGCTGTCGAGTGAGAGTGGCAGGTTGCGGATGTACGGGGGCAGGTGGTCGTGGGCGACCGGTTGCGAGTCTGAGCTGGTGGTAGCGTGGCTGGAGGGGCGAAGGTTGAGACGATACAGCAGGTAGTCTGCGAGAAGCTGGATGTCGAAGAGGGAATCTTTGATGCCAGCTGTGATGGCGAGTTTGAGACCTCTTTCCGAGCCGTTGCTGCCGTGACCGAGGAAGGGGACCATGACTCCCGGGGTGTCGTAGACGTAGATCGGTGGATCTACTGGTTTATCCCCCTTGCCATCGGAAGGATCGACGTTTGTTGTATCGTTCGGAATGACAAAACCAGCTTCTGCATCTTCTTCCTCCTTTGCCTCCCTTCTCGATCTTCTACCGCCCTTCACCATCGCCGCCTCTTCCACCTCCTTACTAGGACCGGCCTTGCTGATCCTTACCGTACCCGTCAACTTCCTCGTATGCCCCGGATGCGGCGCCGTACTGGCCGCCTTGCCCTTCCCCACTCCGACCCTCCTTAGCCCATTCAACAAGCTGCTCTTGCCCACGTTCGGCATTCCCAAGATCAACAGCCTCACGCCTTCCTCCGGCGTAGGCGTGTGACGAAACGCACCGGAAAGACCCTTCCTCGCTCTCCTCTCGGCTTTTTCCGACAGCGCCGGTCGATGCACCGTGTCGTCGGCGTGGATGATGCGTGCTTGACGGTTGACCCAGGAGAGCACCTTCTTGATGTCTGGGTCGGACCGCGTATCGATGAAGAGGATAGATTGGTGCGGGTCGATCTGTTGGAGGGATGAGAGGAGGGAGGATTCAACGGTGGGGGAGATGAGGTCTCGTTTGAGGTAGACGATGAGCCGTCGACTGCGCCACGTTGTTATGGACGATGATGGTGTGGAGAGATGGTCGTTGGCGGTGGGTGCTTTGCGGAGGAGCTTTTCGAAGACCGGGTTGATCGAGGTTAGTGGCAGGCGGGCATCGCGTGCTTCGATGACGAGGGGAGGGGGGTACCGGGCGAGCAGGGAGGGCATGGATCGGATCGCTCGCGCCATGTGCCCGGCGTACCAGGATGGGGTGGTGGACGGAAGGGGAAAGTGTTGGCGTGGGACGAAGGACGATGCTGGGGTGGAGACCGTGGTTGGAGAAGACGAGCTCGTATCAGAGCTCGATTTCAATGGTCTTGACGACTCGTCTGCGAGCGTACTAGTGACACTTCCGTCCACTCTTGTAGATGACGACGAGGAGAAGGTTCGACTTGGATACAGCATGTGTGACGACCTCCGTCGTGAAGTTCCAGCTACATCGCCCACAGACGATAGACAGCATCGTGGGACACCGCACGACGAGAAGCCGGTCCCTCTACTTGCCTGGGCGGACGCAGCTTTTGCCAAGGATCGCAGCATGGTGGTCTGATTTGCCGACAACCACGTTCGTATCGCTTCGTTAGACCGCCGAGACCAGAAGCTTTCCGAGTGCGAGATCCTTTAGTGTGCCGGCGACATGTTCGTGGTTGCTGGTCGTGTGGAAAGACACATTCCGCAAGAAGAAATCTGTGAACCCTGACGTCGGCAAATTTTTCGGCCTCTCCGACACCACAGCTCCACATAACTTACCTCAAAAGTCACTCCAAAAAAAGGGGGCACAAAATCACTTCCTCATTAAAACACATCACGGCGCAAGGATGCTCTGCCCAACACGCTTTGCCATCGGTTTTGAACAGTCTATTATAGTTGCAACAGCAGTTTTTCATGTACAAGATACGAACGCCGGGTGACGAAAAGCAGGCCTCGCATCACCTCGCCTCGGCCCAATCAAGCCTTGCTCTTAGGAGCCTCGTTCTGCTGCAGCCTCAAGTGCATGTCACGCAATTCGACGGCAGCCTCGTTGATGTAGTGTCGCAAGTCGGACGCACCGAGCTTGAGCGAAGTCAAGGTGAGGGTCAACGAGTTCTCCTTGATAGCGTAAGCGCAACCGAAGCCTTCCGGTGTTACCTCACCGAAGCCCCAGCAGGCGAACACCTCGGACGAGATCTGCGAGGTGGACAGCTTCCACGTTGCGCTCGCTCCGTACGCAGGGTCTTCGTAGATGGCGGGCACCTTTTCGCCTTCCTTGAGCAGCTTCTTGAGACCGAACAGGTGACGGTCGACACCTTGACCGTCGGCAGCTGCGGTAGCGTACGAGAGATGCTGCTTGACAGCCGCCTGGAACTTCTCGTATCGTTCCGTGTCCGAAGCCTCGTGCGACTCCATAGCCTTACAGAAGGCAAGGGACTCGACGCTGGCCGAACGGATGGTCTCGGTACGTCCCCACTTGAATTTTCGCGTCTGCGCCGATTCGTACGTGGGGCAAGGCTTGCCAAACATCTTGAAGTAGGCGAGCTGGATCACCATCTGCACCCACGCATCGGGCGAACACTTGAACTTCTTGATCGCTCCCTTGCCGTAACCCTGGAAGTCCAGGATGGAGAGATCGTGACTGCCCATCAGCTTTTCGAAGTCCTTGATGCTTTCTTCGATCTGAGCCTCGACAGTCTTGTCCGTCTTGAACTGGATTTGCTTGGGCGCAGGCAGATCAGTGCGCTTCGAGCTGCCCAGGTCGATCTGGCCGGCTTGCAAAGCCTGGATGGCAAAGTCGTTGAGACGCAGTGTCGGGGTACCGTCCATCATCGAGTGCTCGCCCATGAATCCGGACTTTCCGTTGGCAAAAGTGATGATCTGCTGCTTGTCGTAGAAGCGGTTCTTGCCGTCACCGCACCACAGACCCCAAGCGGTCGACTCGATGCTGTGAGGTGCGGTCTCGTCGAGGCAGACGACAATCACCGAGCTGTCGATGCGTTCCAACGCTTCCTGGTTGCCAGAGATGGAAGCGAGCGCTTTGCGCGAGTCGGTCCACTTGTCACGGTTGTTGGACGAAAGAGCACCGATAGGCTGCGGAGCCGGTTTACTCGAGGCCGAATCCGAAAGGATCTTTTGCAGCTGCGACTCGATCTCGGCCTCACTGAGCTCTTCGCCGTTGTGGACCAGGTCAAACTCGTAGAAGTGACCGTTGCGCAGGACGACGAGGTGGTTGTTGGCCTGCCAGTCGTACTTGACCGCCGTGTCCGAGGGCTTTTCGGGGATACGGTTCGAGTTGAACATCCACTTGTACGACCTCATGCAGAGCGGACCGGCCTTGCCCTTCTCAGGGGCCAGCTGCTCGGTCTCTAGCAATCGGCGGAAGGCCAGGAAAGCCTTGAGCAAGCCAGCGGCACGCTTGGGACCGGTGCGGCGCGTCTTGTCGTCCTTGTGGGCGTAGAAGTAGCTGACGTACGGCACGACGGGATCGCGATAGGCCATGTAGGCGGCATCATTCCACCATTCGCTGAGCCAGCTCTCGCGGCCCTCTTTGGCGGCACGATCCTCGAGACGCTGCTGGAGCGTCTGGACGAGCTTGGCATCCTCTCCCGACAGGGCCGATTCGACGGCTGCTTCAGTCTTGGCGAGTGACTCGCTGGTCTGATGCGGCACGGTGCTTCGAAGGTACTTTTTCAGCGTCTGCTCGAGAGCAGGCACGGGAAGGTGCGGCATCGCGCTCTGACCCTCGTACATGGGTCCGTTGCCGATGCCACCGCTCTTGGTGGAGGTGGATGAGTAGCGCGACATGGCGGTGGAAGCACTGGCAGCAAAAGTCTTGCTAGAAACGATGGATGCGGAAGTGGAAGCGGTGAGACCAATTCGGGAAGCAGACGAGCGTGCGTGTGAACGAGCCAGGCCGAGGAGTGTCATAAGGAGCAACCGCGGTGACGTGCGAGTCAAAGGCGAGCCTGTCCAGAAGAAGGAGACGGATGGAAACGCAAGTCTTGACGAACAGGAGGAGGGGTAGGGTCTTTGGTAGCTGAAGTCGAAGCGATGATGATGGAGATGAGAAGGGTTACAAAGTACAGGAAGATAAGGAAGAAGTAGGACGGGGACGGATCGGTTGGTAATCCTCGCTGTGAATGGGGAACGGAGGAAAAAAGGACCACACCGGCCGGCTGGACCGGTTGTTCCAGACTGATGATACTCGTTGACTGCAAGGGTGTATGCTTTCCTTCTCTCCAACGCTCGAAGCTCGAAAGGCGGAGTGACGCACGCTCCAAAATTGGCAGGCGGGGAAGCCGACGAGACCTAGATCCGGCCAAGACGGACGCAGCCAATGGCCGGTGCCGTGTAAGTTACAACTGTGCTTGCCCAGCCCTTTCTGCTTCGGACCGTGGTCGAGTTGAAAGCGACTCCACACAAACGCAAGATCTTAGCGGTGACGAAATTTATGTGTAGATTTTGGGGATTCAGGAGAGGCTTCCGAGTATCTTTCAATCTAGTCTCGCGGCTGACCCCATTTGAACAAGTCAACTTAGATTGCCAAAAGAACAGAAACGAATCGAAATGATTGATACCTCTCTCTCTCTCTCTCTCTCTCGCTTCCATAGCTCGACCCACTTCGTTTTTCAAGACCGAACACTGCCGACGAGTCCGGGAACACCCTTCGTCTCCCGAGCCGGTGCAGCTCGAACAATGGGCTCGGTTCTTTCTTCTTCTTCTTCTCCTTCCCCCTCTCAACCCCTTCCTCGTTGCGTATGGGAATGCAACAGACTCTTACAATCAATGACGCATGTTTATTGTCTGAACAGAGCCCTTGCGCCACGTTGCTGTCGTTCTAGGGCTGGAATGGCAATGAGGGGGTGATCGTGGACAAGCTTCGTTCGCACGGCGGCGGATGGTCAGCTTGCGTTTTCGCACGAGGTTTGGGAGACATCGGTCAATTCTGTCACCCTTCTCGTCCGGCACGAGCGAGCTTTGACCGGTCCTCGACGACAATGCGGGGCCGAGACAAGCAGCGACGTGAGCATCTCGCCTCGTCCCGACCAGTGTTGCATTGTCTGCACCGGTGTCCTTACGACCGGCCTTGGCCGGTGGGCTTGGCTGAAGCTGGGCGCTACGAAACTCGTGCGGATCGACTGGGAGCGGCCAAGCCGTTTCAGACTTTCGAGACTGTATGGATGTTAAGCCGATCAAAGTATTGAAGACCAAAATAGTACTTCTCGCTGTTAGCTCGGTCTTCCAACACTCGTTAGCGGCTGCTGTACACGAGGCGGCTCGTGGCCAGCATGTGACTTGACCCTCGATCGGCACCAGTGTCATTAGAACGCCTACAGGCAGCGTGCGCGGAACAATCACAGATCACGCTCGACTCATAGCCTGCTCGTGCGCATCGCTTTCCGGCTTCGATGCGCAATACCGCAGGCCTCGGAACTTGGCGATGATTGAGCTCTGCTGGAGTTTAGGCGAGCGTTGCCGTGCAGGACATTCCTATGGCGGACCGAATGCTGTGCGCAGTCGCTGGGCCAATGCTTCTTCATGAACTCAATCAACTGCAACGTCTCAATGGTGCGTGCATATAGTCCAACGCGAGGAGCCATGTCCGTGTGGTGGTATGCAGGATGCTTCCCGAGAACGATTAGGAGTTGGACAGTAAGCAATCCCCTGATCGACAACCACCTCTCACCTTGTTGAGGTCTGTACTGTGGTACCGAAAAATTACAGATGACGCCGACGGTGAGCGATTCCTTCTCTCACTGCTCAACCAGGATTCATGCCGATATGAGTGCGAGCTCCTCGAAGAATGGCTCCGAAAGACCTGCCGGACACTAATGCTGTCCTTATCCCTGTAAAGTTAAGAAACAGTAAAGGGTGGGACCGTCTTTCGACTGCCTTTGGTCGCCGTGGGGTGTGACACGAGGACTTGATTCCGGCTGCCGCTAGATGCAGCGTGTGTGAGTGGTGCCCGGGATTTTTTTCCTTCCACGCTGCACACATGCTCGGAGTTGCCGAGCTGGCACTCGACGCCTCGGCGCTGCATCACGCAAGCCCACATGCGAGAATTTGCCGCTCGTCCCCTCTCACGATCTAACTGTGCTACAGCAGCCAATGAGACACATGACTGCCGTGCTGACCGTCCATGAATCCAGCCGCCAGGCCAGTCAAGAGACAGCACATTGCAAGCATGAAAAAACAGTGCAGCAACAGCGATCGGAACGGAGCCGCTCTGTGCAGCAGTTGCGTATGGCGTGTCCTAGTCCAGCTGTTGACCAAAGCTCTGCAAGACTTTGCAGCGCCTTCGGAAGGAGAAGCAGCACGGACAGAATCGTTTGTCAGGTTGCCAAGAGCTTATTTGCAACCCATTAGCACGGTGGTTGCTCAAACTCGCTAGTGTAGAAGAACAAGAAGAAGGTGACTACGACAACAAAGATGACGCCCATGATGGGCCCCCGACATCTGGTGGGTGCCGAAGCGACAGGGGAAAGGGGAGCCGACGTCGATCTTCGATTCCGTTCATTTCTCCTCAGCACCTGAACAGTGTACAATAGGACCAAGAGACCAACAGCAGCCCCTTGTCGCATGGTCGCGCGTCTTTTCCAATATTTTTGAAACTCCTCCATGAGCATCGGCGGAAAAGCACAGCCGACTTGGCTTGTCAACTGCCAGCCTTTTTGGCTGACTGCAGATGGCTTGACAGGTCTCGGAGTGGGACCTGCGAGGCGAGGCAAGCAGACGCGTTTCTCGATTTTTGACACTCAAGCACACACTCTCGCGCAACTGCACATCGAGGCGCACCGCCGCTGCAGCACGGCCAGCCTGGCAAAGAAACAAACCAGTTCAAACACAGGCGGCAGAGACACACACACATCTCACACAAATATACATACGCACACACATGCACGCACGCCACGGAGCAGCACACGGCGCGATTCTGAATCGGCAACCAGCGAATGAAATCTGCCTGCCTGCCTGCCTGCCTGTCCCTCACTCACCGAACACGCCGAGCCAGACGGCATCTTGCTGACCTTGCCACTAAATTTATCAGTCCGCTGCATCGCCTTTGGGTCGAACTTGTGTCGCACGCACTCCATCATTTGATCCTTCCATCTCGCTACTCCTCCATCGTCACAATAACGACACGCTCTCGCACAGCGATCCGACTCAACTTGACTTGTTCGACAGTTTATCACAACCGCCAAGACGAGATCTCGAGTCGATTGCGAGCTTCTGTCTTCGGAACGATCCCGCATTGGATAGCATTGCAACTCGTTCAACGCAACGGCTTCCAGCTTTGCTCGCGATCGGAGCTCACGCTTCGTCACCACCCGCTGATCGCCGAATCCGAACTGCTCGATCCCATTCGCAGCGCACCAATGCATATCTGAGCTCCTTCTCGAACCTCGTCGGAACATCCGCTTTCACCAATCGACAACGTTGGGACAGGCACGCACGCCATATAATCACAGCATAGCTTGACACACCATAGTGGCGTCTCCGATCTGCCGTCCTCCCCTTACTTCTCATCACACGCTCAATTGCGTTAGGGCTGGCCCAGCATGAGCGCCGACTTTCCTCTTGGCTTCCTGTATAGCCTGCCACACAGGCCAAAGACAAAGTCGCTCGGTGATCACATCGCAGAACACGTCACGGACAATGGCAGGATCACGACACTCATCGACTGTCTCCCTTCTACATCCAGTCCAGCTCTCTGGTCACCAGATCTGTCTCGCCCACCGCTGGAACACCGCCACATCAAATCCTTCGTCTCCAACTTCATTCTCCCATGTTCCTCTGGCAGTGCACCCCTTGGCCCGAACGATCGCGTCATGATGGCGCTGCCGACAGGGCCCGAGAACGCGCTCGCGCTCCTCTCTGTCGCCGCCTACCACACATGTGCACCCGTCAACGCCAGCTGCACCGCTGGCGAACTGCGTGATGATGCCGTTCGCCTGCGTGCGCGAGCCGTCGTCACCACCAGAGACGCCGTGGATCGGCTCGAGTTGCACGCCTTGCGCGAACAGGACAATATGGAGATCATCTTTGTCGAGCCTCGCACCTCGGGCCCTGCCGGTCTCTTTGATATGCACGTGCTCGGCCAAAAGGGCATCGCATCTACTGCCGGTCGTCGTCCCTCGGCACCTCACGGCCTCGAACACCAGAGTCTTGTCCTCCATACCTCGGGTACCTCGGGAAAGAAAAAGGTGGTACCCTATTCACTCCGCCACCTCATCGTCGGTACCTGCTGTGTCGTGTACTCGTGGGACCTCCGACCAGAAAGCGTCAACATGAACATGATGCCGCTCTTCCACGTCGGTGGTATCGTCCGAAACTTGTGGTCGCCCGTGTTTTCGGCGGGCAGCGCCATCATGTGCGCCGGTTTCGACGCCAACGCCTGGTGGCCGCTTGCCAAGCAGCTTGGTGCCACTTGGTACTACGCAGCGCCCACCATGCACCACGCCATCCTCGCTTCCAAGCCCGAAGGCATCGACGCCGCAAGGGAGACCAACATCAAGATGATCGCCAACGCTGCAGGTGGTCTTTTGCCTTCGCTCGCCGTGCAGCTCAAGGAGACCTTCGCCGGATGCGCCGTGCTCCCGTCGTACGGAATGACGGAATGCAT
The DNA here is from genome assembly GCF_000403515.1 of Pseudozyma hubeiensis SY62. Lineage (NCBI taxonomy): Eukaryota > Fungi > Basidiomycota > Ustilaginomycetes > Ustilaginales > Ustilaginaceae > Pseudozyma > Pseudozyma hubeiensis. Next base: position 765,898 of record NW_012133850.1, read on the forward strand.
GCCCATCGCCTCGCCGCCAACCAACTACCAACTCGACCGTCCAGGCTGCTCTGGTGTCGCCTGTGGTCCAGACCTCTCAATCCGAGATCCCTTCGATAAGGAGCGCGAGTTGCCCGTCGGTCAGACCGGTGCCGTCTCCGTGCGAGGTCTACCTACCTTTTCGGGCTACGAAACATCGCCTGACCCTTTCGAGCCTCTCGACACCTCGGCCTTCTCGAGCGAAGGTTGGTTCGACTCGGGTGACATGGGCCACATGGATGCCGATGGATATCTCTACATTACCGGTCGTTCCAAAGAGATTATCAACAAGGGTGGTGAGGTCGTCTCACCCTTTGAAGTTGAGGAGGCCATCACTCAGGCGTGTTCGGACCGTGTCAAGCAGTGTCTTGCTTTCTCCATCGAGCACAACGTTCTTCAGGAGACGATCGGTATCGTCATTGTGCCAGTCCCCAACCAGCCTCGCGTCGGTCTTGCCGAGCTCCACAATATGCTCCGATCTCACCTGCATCCCTCCAAATGGCCATTCGCGGCTGTCTACATGGACGATCTCCCCAAGAACCAGGCTGGAAAGCCGCTGCGTATCAAGCTCGGCACACGTCTCGGCATCGGACCGCTCTCGGACGACGTCCCTCCCCTGCAGCGCCACTTTGAGGCCAAGGCTCCAGGAAAAGAGGTTCCTCTTTCCGAGCCTATCCCCTGCAACCTCGTCACCGTCGATGTCCGAGCCGTCGAGCGCGCCTGCTACCGCATTCCAGGTATCATTGAAGCTGCCGTCCGTCAGCGTCGCGACGGCTCTCCCGAAGCCTTCATCCAGGTCGAGGAGGATGCCGACTACGATGCTGCCGACATCGACCGAGCATTGGCGCAGGTCCTCCACGGCTACGTCGTGCCCAACCCTCTCCACGTCTTCCGACAACCGTTGGCGAAGAACCACGGCCAGATCGACTTTGATACCATGGAGGCCGAGGTGCGAAGGCAGAACGCTTCCAGCATGACCCGAAGCGCTCTGATCGTCCGCGACATTATCGCGCGTCTGCTCGACACGGAGGCTGGATCCATCACGGCAGAGTCCGACTTCTTCCTCCTCGGTGGAAACAGTCTGCTGCTCGGTCGACTCGTCCACCTCATCCGCAAAGAGACTGGCGTGTCGCTCGAGGTGGCGACACTCTTCAACAACTCGACCATTGCAGGCATCGCCGACCAGATCGACGACGAGCAAGGCCTCGACGACGAAGACGAGGACGACTTTTTCGACGGCTATGACGACAAGGGCGCTCTCGGCGCCACGTACGCAGCGCACCGCTACGACGAAGACGAGGATGTTGCCTTCCAGAGCCATGGCTACAAGCCACGCAGCCAGACGCATCCCTGGGTGCTCCTCATCCAGGCCATCCCTTTCCTCTTCTTTTACCCCTTCAAAGCCGCCTGGACCTGGACCGTCATCTTGCACGGACTCGCCTTCTCTGCCTTTTACATCCGTGACATCTTTTGGGAGCGAGTCGGTGCGCTGCTCGCATCCATCGTGGTTGCCAGGCTTACCAGTCGTATCATCTGCCCCATCACCGCCATCGCGTTCAAGTGGATCGTCATCGGCCGCTACCGCCCGGGCAAGTATCCGATGTGGTGCAACTATCATCTGCGATGGTGGATCGTCAACCAGTCTCTCAAGACTGCCGGTAAAGGACTGTTTGCCCTCACGCCTGGCCTCCAGAAGACCTACTACCGCCTGCTGGGTATGCAGATTGGTTCCGACGTCAAGATCGACCAGTTCGCCAAGATTGCCGAGCACGACCTCATCACCATTCACGATGGTGCCCGCATCGACAAGTGTCTCGTCCGAGGTTTCTGCGTCGAGCGCAATGGCTACTTCAGGCTCGAGCCCATCATCGTCGGTCGCGACTGTGTGGTCAATACGTTCACCCAGATCTCGCCCGGCGCAAGGCTGGCCGACGGCACTGTCTGGGGCCCCCAGTCGTCGTCGCACGAGGAGCCCTCGTCGGATGCGTACGCCGCCTACAACCGCAACAACGCGCCTCAGCCGCACTGGGCGCTCATGGTGCTGATCGGATGGCCCATCATCTTCCTCGTCCGTTTCGCCTGCTTCGTGCCCTGGTTCGCATCTCTGTTCATGCTCCTCTCGCAGCCGTTCGCGTTCGACCACCACGACAGCGTCAAGGGTGTCATCGCCTGGTTCGCCTATCCGCGTCGTATCGGCTGGCACTACGTCGCCCGTATCGTGCGAAACGGAATGCCGCCGCTCATCAACCTTGCCCTCGGCATTCTCGTGAAGCGTCTGCTCGGCATCAACAAGGAAGGCTCGATGCGCAACGCCACACAGTATGCGCTTTTCCGTCGATGGATGAATCAGCAGCTTCTCTCTCAGCCTCGCGTACGTCGCGCCCTCGCCATCCTGGGTACGCACTACGAGATGACGTCGGTCATCTTCCGTGCGATGGGCGCGCGCGTCGGCAAGCGCGTCTACTGGCCAGGTTCCAGCATCTATTGTCCCGATCCGGAACTGCTCGAGATTGGCGACGACGTCGTGTTCGGATCACGTTCAGAGGTGTTCACCTCGGACAGCATCGGCTGGGCGCGCGTTCGCGTTGGACGCGGCGCCATGATTGCGGACCGTGTGGTGCTGCTTCCCGGCACCGTCATTGGCAAGCAGTGTGTGATGGGCTCCGGTGCCTTGGCTCGCCGCAATGGTCACTACGAGGAGGGCAGCGTGTGGATGGGATGCAAGCACGGCGAAGCGGTCAGCTTCGGTAAAGCGGCCGCCGAGAAGAGCGAAGGGCTCACCAGCGATGGCAGCGAGGAAACTATTACACCTTTCGGACGAGCCTTCTACAAGCGACAGGCCAACTTCTTCGTCTTCCCGTACCTGTTGCTGGTGGTGATCAACGTGGGCATGACCATCTTTTCATCGGCGTACTGGGCATCGGCGGCGGTGGGCACAGTGCTGGTGCTCAACGTGCTGCGCAAGCACTTTGAATACTCGTCGATCGGGTTCCTGTTTGACGACCACTGGTGGCGTCCCGGACTGATCTACGGCGTGATCGCCATCCTGTTTGTGGTGATCCTCACCATCCAGGCTTTGCTGGCATTCATGTGGACCATCGCCACCAAGTGGGCCGTCATCGGCCGTCGTCGCGAGGGTCGCTACGATTGGGACAAGTCGTCGTACTGCCAGCGTTGGCAGCTCCACCTGACGCTGCAGAAGCTGCTCGGACGCGGTTTTGGCGGACACATTTACGGCAACATTTCCGGTACTGCGTTTGCGGTTTGGTATCTGCGAGCGCTGGGCGCCAAGATCGGCAAAGACTGCGCCATCTGGGCGGGCGGTAAACCGTCGCTGCAGCTGACGGAGCCCGAGCTGGTCTCGATGGGCGATCGGGTGAGCATCGACGACTGCTCTGTGGTAGCACACATCAACTCGCGAGGTCGCTTCAGCCTGAACAAGCTGCGAATCGGCGACGGATGTGCGATGCGTACGGGCAGTCGTCTGCTGTCGGGAGCCAGCATGGAGCCTCGCTCGATGCTTCTCGAGCATACGCTAGTGGCGTCGGGCGAGATCGCTGAGGCTGGCGCGGTGTATGCAGGATGGCCCGCGAGGCAGTTGCGTGTACGAAAGGCGCATCGTGCCGGAGGCATCCACGGCGAAGCATCGGCGATGAGCAGCTCAACCAATTTGCACATGCCTCAACAAGCACCGCCACCTGGCTACTATGGTCAATGAAGCACAGCATCACATCGCTTGGTATTTGCCCCCGACATCGAACACTCGTTCTTTTCTATATATCTTGTTTCCGCCTTCTTGCATTCTGTCTTCTTCAAAATCTGTCTGTAGATGCTCTTCAGCCTCGGCGTGTATCCACAGATGCCTGTCAATCAATGAACACTACCTTCACAGCACACACCGTTCGATGGATTGATGAAGGACAAGAGGAGGGGAAAACTATCCCGTGGCCAGCTTATCACGGACATGCACGAAGAGGAAGCAGATTATCGGGCAGCAAACGAAGCGAGATGGCCTTTCATACGGGAGAGAGGGCGCTGACCGTCGATTGGTCACCTTAAGGGAAACTCGACCGGAACAGACTCCGCCGATGGATCAATCGCTGCGTGGAGATAGATGTGCGGCAAGACAGTCTGCATACGGCGAAATGCGCTAGCGAGGTGCCCGGCGACGTGGAGCTTGAATAGAACTCAGGCTCGCAGGGTGTGATTGGATCGGGGGACCCTGTGCCGACTGAGCTTTTCCTGCCGTGTCGGCTCGCCCAAGAGAAGATCAAGGGGAAAAAGACGAAAAAAAGAAAGTAACACAAACAGCGCCTGCCGTGACCTGCATGTCTCTAGTTCTCAGTGTCGTCTGCCACTTTTATGTTGCTCGTCGGACGGCTGTGTTCCGCCTGGGCGTCGTCAGCGTCGTCACTGATGTGTGCCATGACTGCGTGTGTATATGTGTGTGCTCGAACCGTCGGATACCTCTACCTTTCTCACCATCACTGTCTCTGGAACGCCATCAATCTGGAGCAATCGCGGAGGCGACGCTGATACGAATCGAGTCTTCGCTGGTTGCGCAGGAGCCATCTCTCAAATTGAACGCGCGTCTTTTCCTTCTTCTTCTCTCCACACTAGCTGGCCGCGTCAACCAGTCTGGTTTGTGCGTAAGTGCCTCTCAGATTTCCCAAGTTGTGGCAGACACCCACTCGAGGCTAGCTCGCAATCTGCTTTGGAGTTCGCGCTGACGTTTGCTCGCTTGCTCCACTCTGGTTCTATAAACGCCCTCGCTTTGCTTGTTTGCTTTGTGCCCACCATCCAAACCGGCGTGCAGATGAAACCATCTTCACTCCTTTTTTCATCCGCTGTTCGCGCTCTTCCCGCTTCGCGTTCCCACCGCTCTCTTCTAATTCACTCAACCTCGTTCAGGACCTCCGCATCCTCGCTCCGCGGCAACAAAGCGTTTCTACGCTCACACCGCTCGGACGAACTCGCAAAGGTATGCATGAAGCCACCTCCTCAATCTTTCTCATCGGAACACACTTCACGATCGCAGGATCTCCACGCTGTTCAGAACGTCGTTTCGCAGGCGAGGCATGCGTGCTCTCCATATCTCCTTTGGCAGAAAGGCTCACCTCTTCCTTGCTTGTTCTCTCTTTGCTGCCCTGCTCGCTTTTTTCGTGCCCTCTGACGCAACTTCCACCTTCTGGCAGTCGCTCCGTGCAGCTACTACCTCCCTCTTTTCTCGAGGCCACGCCACCTGCACCCTTGCCGATCCCGCTTTCGCTCCTGTCTCCTCCACCATGACCGACGCTTCCGACGCCTCCAAGTGGTTCCGCCTGCCGCGCAGTGTGGTCCCTACCCACTACGACATCACGCTCAAGTCCGACCTCGAGGCCTTGCAGTTCTCCGGAACCGCTACGATCGACCTTGATGTGCTCGAGGATACCGACTCGATCGTCTTCAACGCGGCCTCCAAGCTTCACCTCAGCAAGTCGCTCGTGCTCAGCCAGGCGCTCAAGACTGACAACAAAAGCATCGTCGCACTCGACATCGACAACAAGCATGAGCGTGCTACAGCTAAGCTCCCCAACTCCCTTCCCAAAGGTTCCAAGGCTCAGCTCGTGGTTGCTTTCGCAAGCGACATCGACAATAGCATGATGGGATACTACCGCTCGACCTGGGAACACGAAGGCAAGAAGGGCTACTACGCGCTCACCCAATTCGAGCCCACCGCTGCTCGTCGTGCCATTCCCACCTGGGACGAGCCCAACCTCAAGGCCACCTACACATTCCGCATGATCCATCGCAAAGACACTACCGCTCTCGCCAATATGAACGTCGTCAGCTCCAAGGATATCTCGCAGGTCGAGCAGGACAAGCTTCTTCGTGCTTCGGAGCTCGGTCTCGACCAGGCTTCGCTTTCCGCCGGGAAAACCGAGGGCAAGACCGAGGGAAAGACTGAGGGAAAGACCGAAATTTCCTCCACCGCCTCCAACGACTGGACCCTCACCGAGTTCGCCACCACTCCCAAGGTGTCCACCTACTTGGTCGCATGGGCCAATGGTCCCTTCGTCAGTCTCGAGAGCAGCTACACCAGCCCTCTGACTGGCAAGGTCATCCCTATGAAGGTCTACACCACTGCCGAATACATTCACCAGGCTCAGTACGCGCTGGACGTCAAGGTCAAGGTTTTGCCCGAGTACGAACGCGTCTTCGACGTCGCTTACCCCTTGCCCAAGCTCGACACGCTCGTCGCCTCCGACTTTGATGCTGGCGCCATGGAGAACTGGGGTCTCATTACTGGCCGAACCTCGGTCTACCTCTACGACCCCGAGAAATCAGGTCTTCAAGGTCAAAAGCGTACTGCCGGTGTCCAATCGCACGAAGTGGCTCACCAGTGGTTCGGCAACATTGCCACCCTAGACTGGTGGGACAACCTCTGGCTCAACGAGGCCTTTGCCACCCTGATGGGCGAGGTCGTCATCCTCGACCGATGCTTCCCCGAGTGGGAGTCGGCTTCTGAGTTCATCAACGTCCACCTTGACCGCGCTCTTGACCTCGACGGCAAGCGTTCCAGTCACCCGATCGAGGTGCCTCTCCAAGGCGAGAACGTCGAAGATGCCATCAACCAGGTGTTTGACGCCATCTCGTACTCGAAGGGTGCCAGTGTGCTCCGCATGCTTTCAAACATGATCGGCGAGGATGTGTTCCTCAAGGGTGTCTCGATCTACCTCAAGAAGCACCTCTACGCCAATGCGGTCACCAAAGACCTCTGGAACGGTATCAGCGAGTCGTCGGGTCAAGATATTGCCTCGATCATGGCCAACTGGATCTTGAAGCAGGGCTTCCCTGTGCTCACCGTGACCGAAGAGGCCGATGGCTTGCGCATCAAGCAGAACCGATTCCTCTCCACGGGAGACCCCACTCCTGAGGAGGACGAGACGCTCTGGCACGTGCCTCTCATGCTCAAGACCGTCGGCGCCGACGGCAAGGTCTCGGTCGACCGCGACGCTGTCCTCAAGAGCGAGCGCGAGATCAAGCTGCCCCTCGCCAACGCCAAGGACGCCACCTACAAGCTGAATGCAGAGACCATCGGTGTCTACCGTGTCGCCTACTCGCCCGAGCGCCTTGCAAAGCTCGGTGAGGAGGCCGCCAAGCCCAACTCGGCCTTCTCGCTGGAGGACCGCGTCGGCCTTGTCACGGACGCGTTCACCCTCGCGACCGCCGGTTACGGCAAGACCTCTGGCGGTCTTTCGCTGCTCAAGGCTTTGAGGAACGACCCCACTTACCTCGTCAACCAGGCCTCTGGGCTCAACCTCGGCACGCTCAGCAGCGCTTGGTGGGAGCAGGATCCCAAGGTGCAGACCGCCATCAAGAAGTTGCGCGCCGACATCTTTGGCCCCACTGCCAAGAAGCTCGGCTTTGAGTTCGGCCCCAATGACTCGCCGGATCTCAAGCAGTTGCGCGCTATCGCCATTGGTGCTGCAGCCAGCGGTGAAGACGACTGGACGCTCTCCGAGATCAAGAAGCGCTTCGACGCGTACGTCGCCACCGGTGACGAGAGCCAGATTCACCCCGATCTGCTCCGCACCGTCTTCAGCCGTGCCGTCGAGCACGGAGGCGAGAAGGAGTACGAGGCTGTGCTGACCATCTACCGCAAGCCTCAGACACCCACGCACAAGATTGCATCGATGCTTGCTCTTGGCGCCTCTTCCGACGAAAAGGTGCTCGAGCGCACTGTAGACTTCCTCTACGGCGGCGAGGTTAAGGAGCAAGATTTCATGTACTTCTTTGCTGCGCTCAGCGCCAACCCCAAGGGACGAAGGGTCATCTGGGAGGCAACCAAGTCTCGCTGGGACGTCTTGTCGAAGCGCTTTGCTGGCAACTTTTCGCTCAGCAGACTCATCGAGTACTCGTTCAGCGCCTTCAGCTCCGAGAAGGATGCAAAGGATGTCGAGCAGTTCTTCAAGGACAAGGACACGGCCAAGTTCAGCATGGGTCTCAGCCAGGGTCTAGATGCTGTGAGGGCAAAAGCCAGGTGGGTCGAGAGGGACGCCAAGGATGTAGAGGAGTGGCTGAAGGCGAACGGCTACCTCGCGTAGATGTGATTGGGTCTGTAAAAATGCAATCTGCGAATGAAATTGGTTTAAGAATGCTTGCTTGTTTGTGCTGTGTCGTGGGTTGTTGGGATGCTGAAGTTGTTCATGGGACGTCGATCAAGTGCGGCGTTGCGTGGGCTGTGGATTTGTGACTGCAGGGTGATGCGGACGCAAGGGCTTGGTGCTACTGCTCGCTGCAACCAGTAGCAGAATAGCATCGGAAGGTGGGTTTTGAGACGAGGCAGTTGCGCCGCACTTCAACAATGCCTCGCTGTGCGTGATGGTTGCGTGGTATCATTGATTTTTACCGGTGGCCCCCTCAAGCGGTGATATCACCGTCCACGGCGTATACGAGGAGTAGTGAGACGCTGGCCTTGTCGTCGAAGAGCACATGCCAAAGGAGCGATCAGAAGGAAAGGTATAAAGATTCGAGAACCATCGGAAAACTACCTTCCTCTTCGTTCAACTACTTTTTCCCCTCCTCTCTCCATTCTTGGTATTCCTACTTCTCTACAAGATGTTGTTCAAGAACACCCTGTTCATTGCCACCCTCTCGGCACTGCTCCTGCTCAGCTGCGCCACACTCGTTTCTGCTGACGGCATCGGAGTTGCCGTCGTCACCGACGCTCCCGCTGCTGCACCTAAGGATGCCAAGTACGCGTGCGTGATCAAGTCCACCAGCTGCAAGTCGGACTCTCGTTTCACTAACGATATCACCTATGACCCTCATCTCAAGCTGACCACCTGTCACCACGATGGCTTCGTGCGCAACTGGTGGCATCGACTCTCGCCCTTCAGCAGCGCCAAGGGCATGTTCTCCAACACCTTCTACGTTGAGGACTGCGATCAGCACAAAGGTCTCAAGAAGAGCACCCGCCAGATCCGCGATATCCTCGACGATGGTATCAACGGTCAGACCAACTGCAACGCTTACATCCAGTGCTTCGATGTCAAGGATGTTGACGACAAGTGCTTCCCTAAGGATGAGTAGACGGGTGGACACTTACTCAGCATCTGCAGTGAAGAAATCTCCAACTTCCCCGTTATCCAATTCGTTTTGCACTCTCTGTACGTCAGCTTCCAATGGCTTGCTAAGCACGGTCGTTGGGCTTCTCAGCCGCTCTTTCATTTCGAAAGCTGTTCCACCAATTCTGCCGTGGGTTTGTGACTTGTGTCATTTAACGCATGCAAGCGTCGACAGACGTAGTGTTTGAACGCAGACAACATGTGAACCACTGACGGTAAGCATTCGACCACAGCGCTCGATGCACAAATGCAATCACAGTGAAGTTTGACCCATCGAGGTGGCGAAATTCGGGAAGAGACTTCATTCGCTGCCAGCGCAGATGAAGCAACAGCATGATTCACACTTGTTTGTCCGTCCGGACGGTCACGAAAAGGTGGGACGCTGTCCGCATTACCCAGCCCACTGCCGAGAGTCGCCAAAGAGCTCAACTGCCGAGCTTAACTGCTGAGCCCCACTCGCTGATCCTCAATGTGCCTACTCGATGGCACAGCGTGAGCGATCCGGATCCTCAGCCACACCTAGCGCCCACTCTTGTCCGTTCGACAGAGGAAGTTTCAAGGAATGCTACAAAAAGCACGCCGGACATGAAAACTTTCACCGTGTCATTAGACTCTGACCTAGCTTGCTACTTCTGACTCGACACCACCAGTAAGAACACTTGTGTCTAGAAACGATGCGCATCATCAACGGATCGATCTTTGCTGCTCTTCTGGCAGCCATCATCCTTTCAACTGTGGTTCGCGCCGGGGTCACCGTTGAAACCGTTCCCTACGTCAACACTGATGTCGGGAAACCATCTCGTCCTCTTTTCGCGTGCTGTAAGTGCCTTTCTGTCCCCACCGACCTCCTCTTTTCGCATTCTGATCACAACCACCGTTCTTCGATGTCGGGTGTCCCTTTGCAGCCGCCGAATCACGTCGTTGCATGTACGACGATGACTTTACCTCTCTACCTCTGAAAGGCAACATGCAACTCTCAACCTGCCATCACGACAGTTGGCCGAAACAGCTGGGAAGGTGGATCTTCAACAGACATCACAAGTTCATCAACAGCTTTTGGGTGTACTGCAACCACAAGGATGTGGAATGCGATACGTATGCTGCGTACCATCGGGATCGTTTGGACGTGATCGCTGCCGTAAGTACTCTGCAGAGCGGCATACGTGGAAATGGTGATGAAGACTGACATTTGAGATCTTTCTGCATGCGAACAGGACATGGACCGAGAGGTGACGGAGCAGACTCATTGCAAACCGACGTTCAGGTGCTACGAGCTGAAGGATGCTGATGAAAAGTGCTTCTCGAAGAACTGAGTCGCCTATACGTCGCAGCATTTGAGTGGTGGTCTAGAACGCAAGTCGGTGATGCACAAGACGAGTGATGCTTCTCTCATGCTGACTTCACATCGTCAATGACATTGGTACCTTACTGAAATTGAGGCTGCTGTGCGAAGAGCAACCAAGACAGCATGAATTGAGACGATACCCGTGTCTGCATGCTTCTGCCCAAACCCGTTGGAGCCCCTTAGTGCTTCACCCCTTTTACACCGCAAGACTAGGATCGCCCAGAGGCACCAGATCAGCATCGCTCGTATCTCCCGATTCCGACGGCTTCTCATCTTTCTCCGGTGCCTCTGCTGGATGGGCCATCGCCAACTTCATCTCACTCCCCTTTGGAATCCCAGCAGGCGGTTGCAAACCAACTGGTTTCGCACACCCCGCTTGAGGTGCTTCCCAGCAATCGGTCTGGAAGCCACCCAGTTGTGGGTCGAGATACTAAGTACAAAATGTGCAATCATCTCAATGTCAGCTCAGACCACTTCTGGTTGAAGCAAAGTGAGGAAATGAGTGAGATCGCTACGTACCTGTCTCAACCAGTAAGAGTCAAAATTGTCTCCCCCGATATCCCAGAACTGCTGTTGGAACCCGGATTCAGGCGTGATGGAGACGAAGGCGAAACGAACTCCTGCTGGAGGTGGTGGGATGGCAGAAGAGCATAGAGTAAAAGTGATTCCTCGGACTAGATTGGAGACTGTTGCTGGATCCGTTTTCGCTGGCAAGGCTGGAGAGCCGACATAGAGGGCAAGTCAGGACGATATCAGTAAGAGGAAAGTCTCGATTAGATGGACGAGATAAGACGACTCACTGCAGACGGCAACGTTGTTTCCAGATGCGCGTCGGACCGGATCCAGTCCAGCGACGAAAGGAGCCAAGAGCAGAAGGAGCATGGACAGCGTGCTGAACATGAACGTGGTTCTGAATCCGCACCTCATTGTGTGTTGTGGATCTATCGACGCTAGAAAGGAGGTAGGAGATCCAAAAGTTGGGATACATCAAGGACACGCACCAACTGCGCCTCTTATACGGTATCGGCAATCACCCGCTGAACCCGCCCCATCACGACTCGACCGCCCACATCCTCTCCTCGCCCAGCTAATGAAGTGCTGTGGGATCCCACCACCCTCCCCAAGACAACCCGTGCACCGTCACCCTCCCCCTTTCAACGTGTGTCACGACGCCTCTTTCATTCAAAACCTTATGCACCAAACCCACAAAACAGCTCCTTTCACCTCGCATTCCCACGGAGCTCCAACACAAGGCTTTAAACATCGTGGATCTCGGCAAGGTCAGCCGGGGGGTCAGCTCGGCGTCGTTCGCAGAATTTTGAGTGGCGAATGGCGAAAATCGACGCTCGTACAGTATCGTCGTGGAAGCCCAGTACGCAGCAGCATCAAACGCAGCGAGTGACGCATAACGACTGTACTCAACCCGCGACAAAATGCTCCGACGGCAGGACCCAGATTCAGCGGAATGCTCCACACAGCAACACATTTTGCGAACAAACTTTCTGAAACAAAGGTATCATTGATATAAACATCTAGCGCTAACAGCCTCAACGACGGCCGCGCTGTTCATCAGCACCAGCGCCCTCCTCCTGATCCACTACTTTGCCCAAAGTTCTGGGCGCAGGGCTAGCGGTTCGACTCTGGTCCCTCGAACCTGCCCTCGCCCTCGACCTGGACCTGCTTTTCGAGCTGGAACGCTGCGCAGGAAGAAAACCGTTCGGGAAAGCGCCCTTATTGTGCACAGCCTCGTTGTACTCCCGTACACGTTCCGATTCTAGTTGCTGCGAGAATTCCTTCTGCTTCTTGCTCGTCTGACCTGCCTGCAAGAAGAGACTGTCCCACGTGGAAGGGCGGACTTTTGCCTGGAGCTCATCAAGTTTTTCGTTGGTGGTGAAGGTGAGGTAGTGCTCACGGTGGCTGTCGATGGCGGCAAAGAGAGCTGCTACCAGGTATGGGATCGAGAACGAGCTGGGGAGGGATGTGATGGACGAATCGAAGTGGGCTACGGTGGCATGCACGCCTTTGATAAGCTCAACCAGTGTGGATTTCTGGCCATCAGCGTTACGACGAAGGGAGACGTTGAGACTCTTGAGAGAGCCTTTGATGTAAACGTCGTCCGAGCTGGGGGTTCCTGGCGGCGACGATGGTGCAGACGCACTTTCGAGGTGGTACTTGTTCTTGAAGAGCCCCTTCGTAGTGATCTTGGTGCACTTGCCAAAGCTTCCGTCGTGCTCCAGTTCGATGATCTCGTAGGTAGATGAAGCGACGTGCTTTCGAACGGCGAAGGGAATAGTGTCCTTTGCAGAAACGACGAGCTTGACGGGCGACGCAAAGATTTCTCCTGCGTTGCTGACCAGTTCGCCATAAAGCGAGCTGTCAAAGCTGGATTCGCGAGAGTACTCGAGCTGGATAAACTCGAACACGACGCGGCCAGCTTCATCAACAAAAAGGATGGGGTCACGCTTGCGGTCGAGGTTCTTGACGGTGAGCGAGCATGGAAGGTTTCCAGGGAATGGGGCGGTGGTGCTAGCGGCGTTGTACGAGGGGACCGTCTCGACGGTGGTGGTGCTATGGGCGTACCCGGGAAGCGGCGCACTTTCGAGATGCGTTGCGGTCATCTTGGCTGTTGGAGGTGAGCAGAAAGCGATGAGATGGTGGTTGGTGAAGAAGGATCGACTTTTGGAAGGACGTTGCAATTATATCAGCGGCAAAAGTAACCACGTTTCGGCTGCACTCGTCGACTTGGTCGAAATTCGCCGGACGATCCGAATGCACGCACACACAATCAGCAGCTCAGGCACGGCTCCTTCTCATCCGTCCACACGACCCTTGCCAAATTGTGGCTTTCTCGGCTAAAGCTCGAGCGCAAGTCCGGATCCGTGGCTTCCGACCATTCAAGTCTTGCCTTGCTACAGTGTTCAATATTCAGCTTGACCGTTGTATTCTCAGCCGGACATCCGGACTCGACGACGTTCCGGAAGGATATGAAAAGTTTTTGTCGACGTTTCCGAACCGGTCGGAGATGGTCGAAGGACACGTAAGGTCTCGTGCTTTCTCGGAGAAGGCCGATGGTCGGGAAGTCGGACACACGTTCGGGAGGTCGGACAGCTGTTGATCTGATCGGGTCGAAAATGATATATAGAGCATCGGGATAAGATGCCGATCGAGCGGCAGATGACCACGTTCCTGTCCGACTCGGCTGCGTCCTATGCTGGCAAGTCGAAACTTCTACTTTGCAGGCCTGCAAGCTGCAAGTCTTGTATATTTTTTCATCCGATTTCTAATTTTCGAACCTCTTGGATGCACGTCCGAAAAACTAAATGCAACCAAAATGAAGCCTGCGGTCGGTCTATGCAAGTGCCTTTCCCGCCGCCGCCTCGAGCGAGCCTGAGGTTAGGCAACTGTCGCGGTCCTCGAGACGCGCGCGCAACACTGAGCTCTATCCCGAACCCCAGCCCAAACCCTTGACAACACAGGAACGGAGCTGCAGCAAAAAGGAGCTCAGTCCGAGCTGTCACTTTTAGCCGCCTCGAGCGCTTCGTTGTGGACCTCTGTCGATTCGAGAGCTGTCGAGATCGTCCTTCTGGTGGAGAGCTCTTCTGTGTCTTGTACAAAGGGGACATAGTGCAAAGAATCGGCCACACGAAGGAGTTCCCAGGTCGGAGAGCAAAGGATTCGAACTACAGTACCTTGTGCCGATCCAACGAGTGGCGGACATCCATTTCAATCTCCGCTCGTCTTCGGATTTCAAGAGGCACTTGCTCGACTCTTCATCCCCCCCCTCCTTCGCGACCCTTGCAGGATACTGTATAACTTACTCTATCCAGAGCGGTGTGTAGTGTTCTGAGAGGTAGCTTAGGCGAGCCAGCCGACTCTGTTGCCGCGGCCAACTCATTCCGGACCCTCGGTTTTACACAATCCATTCTCTTCCCACTCTTTGCCGAGTCGTGTCGCCTTGTCTCTTACGCGCTTCCCCTCGGTCACTATGCCCTGGGCTGGACCATATCGTTCCATCTGCGCGCTCAAATTAGATTCGCGTTCTCGTCCGCGTCTCCTGAGCTCCGCCGACCAAGAGCAATGTTCGCACAGTGGTCATGTGCGTACAGTGGTATATCAGATCGACAGTCCCGCGAATGCATATCGTGCAGGACTGCGCCGCTCCAGCAGTGCCCTGGTACTTTCCCTGCCCTTCTTGTTCGACGCACCGCCCCTCTTCGCGTGAGGCGAGAGCAAAGACACACACAATAGGCGGTCGTCAGCTTCTGGATGCAGCAACCTGTCAAAATATCGACTGTTCTACGAACTCACTTTCCCCATGATTGTGTTTCTCTCTCTGCCTGCCCGACGCACGCCACGACTTCATATGTCCCCATTGCAGCAATTTAGGCTTTGCTGCTGCTCCGCCCACTTGCGCCCTTATGTGCCTTCGGATGCAGTCTGGTCCCACTCCATTTGCCTGTCGTGACTGCCGCTCTTTGTGACGGTCGCTCCGAGATGGACCTGTCTGCTGTGTTCAGTCTAGCCACTTGACCCTGTCTCGCTGAGCCTCATGGTGGCTCCATCTTTGCCGCCTCGTACCCTGCGAGTGCCTTCGACGTCCCCTTGATCTCACCAGCTCGCCCTTCATCTTCCTTCTTGATCCCACCCTCCCCGGTCCCACCTACTCTTTCAACATTATCTGACATAAACACGTCCTCCGGAGACATACACGACTATTTTCAACCCTACCTCTCTCTTCGCAGTATATTTCGCTCACGTTCGACCATCGTCCGCATCGGCGACTGTCTCGTGCAACTCTGGGACAGCACGCAGCCTGGACTCGACCTTGCAATCGATCTCCCTCCGCCATAATCCATGAGTCGCAAAGGCGGTGATTACCGCAGCGTTCCCGGCTCGCAGCAGCCGTCGAAGAACATGCCTTCCTACAAACAAGTCACCTATCAGCCGCCCGCTGCAAATCGTCAAGCGTCGGCGTTCGATCAAACTTCGGGATCGTTCTCCAGTGGCGATAGCGGCTCGTCTGTGCAGAAGCAACGCCTTTTGCCCACCGCCAGCTACCAGCCTCGCGTCACTCAGCAGGGTATGAGGCCCACCGTCGCCAATGCGCGCGCCAACACCTACGCATCCTCCGAGTCTGCAAGTAGCTACAAGTACGCCATGGGCGGTCCCGCTCAGCTCCTCACCAACGGTCCCGAAGATGACGACGATCTTCATGACTGGAAGAAGGAGAGCCGCTCGCACGCCATGTCGTGGCGTGGTGTCGCCAACGTCTTGACTCTGGTCTTCCTCGTCGTCGGTCTCGTCGCACTCTTTGCAGGTTATCCCATCATCTCGCACTTTGAAAAGAAGGTCCAGACCAAGAGCGGCTTCAACATCGGCGGCACCAATGGATCAGGTCAAGTTCCAGACCTTCCGCTGTTCAGCCTCGTCGACAAGGATACGCCCTCGTCGGCAATGACACGCACGTCGCCTTCCGATGGCAAATCGTACCACCTCGTCTTTTCCGACGAGTTCGAACAGGAAGGGCGTACCTTTTGGCCAGGAGATGATCCGTTCTGGGAAGCCATGGATCTGTACTACGGAGTCACCGGTGACTACGAGTACTACTCGCCGGAGGCCGTCAACACTACCGGTGGCGCACTGGTGATGACCATGACCCAGAAGCAGACGCACAACCTCAACTTCCAGTCCGGCATGGTCCAGTCTTGGAACAAGTTCTGCTTCCAGGGAGGATACATCGAGTTCTCGATGAAAATGCCGGGTGGTCCCGCCACCTCGGGCTACTGGCCGGGTCTGTGGTTGATGGGCAACTTGGGTCGTCCGGGGTACCCTGGTTCGACGGATGGCATGTGGCCCTACTCGTACGCTGGTTGTGATGCTGGTATCTTGCGCAACCAGACTTGGGTCAATGGTACTGGTCCCGAAGGCGCCATCCACTCGACAGGCACCTATTCGGTCGGTGGTCAAGTTTCGTTCCTTTCCGGTATGCGATCCCCTTCCTGCACCTGTTCCGGCGAAGACCACCCTGGACCCAACGTCAACGTCGCGCGATCGTCGCCAGAGCTCGACATCCTCGAAGCGCAGATTCAGAACCATCAAGGCGTCTCGCACGGTTACGCATCCCAGTCTTACCAGGTCGCACCCTTCGACCTGAGCTACGAGTGGATCAACACCTCCGCTGCCGTCAAGATCTGGGATCCCGACGTCACTGTCATCAACTCGTACAAAGGAAATGTCTACCAGGAAGCCGTCTCCTCCCTCACTCAGATCCCCGATACCGGCTACGTCGACAGCAGCAACCAGTACCTCACATACGGCGTTGAATACCACCCGGACTGGAACGAAAACGGCGGTGGATCGGTCACCTGGTACGTCGACGGCAAACCTTCTTGGTCCATCAACGGAAAATCCATGCCCGCGAATCCGCCCATGGACATCGGTATCCGCACCATCTCGGTCGAGCCTATGTCGATCATCATGAACTTGGGCATGTCGCCGACGTTCCAGCGTGTCAACTTCGGAGCTGGAGGCGTCGAGTTCCCGGCAAAGATGTCGGTCGACTACGTCAGGGTCTACCAGCTGGATGGACAAGATGACAAGATCTCGTGCGACCCACCTGACCACCCTACTGCTCAGTACATCGCTGATCACATGGAGCTTTACACGAACAACAATCTGGTAAGTTGGCATTGTTTTCTTGCACGTATGTTTGGCGATCCTTCATGTGCTGACTTTGCTCCTTTTCTATTCTTCCTTGATACAACAGACGGTGTATCCCTACAAGTGGCCTAAGAACAAGCTCACTGGTTGCTGAGGAGGTGACGTCGATGATCGGGTTAGGCGAAGGTCGAAAGATGGTGTAGAGACCTTTTCGGTGTCATGGATTCTTGCTTTGCTTTTGTATTTGTACTTTCTGGAAATGGTTTCTCGTCACTGTATTGGTATGCAAGGTTCTGTCCATTCCGCCAAGGCCAAAGCGATCAGAGAAGGCCATGACTAAGCTGCGCCTTCCGCAGACCAAGCTGAGCTTTCCGCCTCTGGAAGAGGCCGCAAACCTTGACTTTGAGAAATGTCGCAGTGCGCTACGCCGAAGTTTAAAGCCGAGGTACGACGGATGATGGACTGCGGTAATGCGTTACTGGCGTCGCCCCTTGTGACGCTCAGATGTCACGCAAAGTTGCACGAAGTTGGAGCAAGACACAACGTGCGGAATTTGGGTTCAGCTCAGCCAGGGGTGCGGGAGGTTCTAGCTCGACGTTATCTCGATATCTCGGGTGTATAAGTAGTGCTCCTTCGACTGTCCTCCTCCGTTCTCACCGTATCCATCATCCGCTACATTGTACTGTTTCAGATATAGGAACTCACCCCTACCTTCTCGGTGTAACATACCTGCGTCGCACGTCACATTCGTCTCACTATAAGACCCTGCTCCGCAGATCCATACCACGCGCGACGTTGCGTCTTTGTGCTCAACGCCACTCCTTGAGCCTCGTCGGTCTCTCTCCGCAACTTTCAGCGCCTTGTTTCGCGTGGCGGATTCACACATCCGCTGCGTCCATCAGCGTCACGCTGCTTTGAACCATGTCGTCCATCGTGACTATCAAAGATGGTTGGAACATGACTATTGTCAACAACGGCTCCTTTAGTGACAATTCTCGCAACTTCTGTTCCATTAATGTCGCTGGTTCCTCCAGTCATGGCTGCAACCTCACTATCACCAGCAACGCCGGCAGGTCGGGCAGCTTCACAACTATCGTTCAGACAAGCGGCGGCTGGATCTGCGACAGCAGACGCAATAACCCGGTCCAGCTCCCGAGACTGGAGAACGGAGGCCAGGGAGCCGAGCAAACAAAGTCCTTCCTTACTACCTACCACAATGTGCCTCAGCACCGCCTCAAGGCTTTCGAAGCTACCGCTGCGAACATCCCCTATTTTTGGTCAGTCGAACACGGTGTGTACACCCTGGTCGGAAAAACTTGCAATGTGCGGGTCAATTGGTTCGTTCCCGAAAAGTACTTCACGGTCGTCATGGGCCGTGCTTTTGGCCTGATGGGATTTGAGGTGTTCGACCCTCCTGCGAACGCGCGTGCGGGACTTTTCGACGAGATCGAGTGTGTGCGCAAACAGATGAGGAAGGGTGTCGTCTACCCTATCGATGACGAGAACATTTGAGTCATTCTGCAGTGGTCAACCCATCACGGCCTTGCCGCTTCCACTCCATCGTCTCCTTCACGCTTTCATCACCTTCTCCAAAGGCTCCTCAAAGGCACGACAAGCTTTGTGATCATAAAACCCTCCTACTGTTTCCAACGTTCCAGCGATGCAGTCTGTTCTGCTTCGCAACGTAGAACGTGCACTCTGAATTTGCGCGCCTAACGTCATTTCATCACATGCGACCAAAGTGCTGCGCTCGTCTACAGTCATCATCATGAAATGTATTACAGACGTCCTACTTGTTGAAGCGTCACCGAACGTGAGAGGAATATGTGTGGGAAGTGTGGGGGTATGTTGAGCACCCTAGATGCGATTTTGATAGCGAAAGCACGAACAAAGACTGTGTAAAGGAACAGGACTAGACTTGCTATGTTGAATTGCGAGCTGAAACAAGAACTGAACGATCCAGGTAATGTCTGATCTAGAGAACGTTCTCCTTGGGGAACTTGAGGATGGGACCGACCTGACCGATGCACATACCACCGAGCTTGTGACCGACATCGATCGCCTCCTCGATGCTCTTACCCAGCACGAGGGCGCCGACGACACCGCCAGCGAAAGCATCACCGGCACCGTTGGTGTCGACGATATCGGCGGGGTTGATCTTGGGGGTCTCGTGGACCTTTTGCTCCTTGTCACCACGCTTGGCGACGATGGTAGGCTGGGCGCCCTGGGTGATGATGACAACACGCTTCTGAGCCTTTGTAGTGGCGGCGTCAAAGTCGGCAATAGCCTGAGCGATGGTCTTGAGGTCCTTGGATTCGATCTTGTGAGCCTCACCCCAGGCTTCGGCCTCGGATTCGTTGCCGAAAATGACATCGGCGTAAGGGACGACCTGGTCGACCTGCGAGGTGAAGAACTGCGGGATGAAGGGAGCAGAGAGGTTCATGGTGAACGAAACGTCGCGGGACTTGGCCTCCTCGGCAAGAACGAGCGCGGACTCGACACCGTGTGTGAGGAAGAAGCCTCCGAGGTAGAAGATCTTGGCGTTCTTGATGGCCTGCTGAGCCTCGGATGTCTCGAGGTGGGACTTGGTGAACTTTTCGGCGGCACCGAGGTTGGTGCAGAGTGAACGGTTGTGGCCGGTGATGACGACGGCGCAAGATCCAGTGGGCTGGTCATCGGAGAACTGGTAGATGGACTTGAGGCCTTCCTTGTCGTTGGCTGCCTGGAGCTGCTTGGCGAGATCGTCCTTGCCTACACAACCGAGGTAGGCGGTGGAGTTTGCAGGGAGGACGTACTGAGCGCAACGGGCAGCGTTCTGAGCGGCACCTCCGGCGACGTAGGTGACGTCGTAGTTGTCAACGATGTCCTTGTAGATGGCGAGCTGCTTCTCGTCGGCGAGGACGGCGTCGTTGGGCTTGAGACCGTACTTTTCGAGCATAGCTTCTCCGTTGCGGATCTGCATGTCGAGAAGGGGGTTGCCTAAGGCAACGAGTTCGAAGTTTCCGCCTGCCATATTGATCAATTCGTTTGTGTGAGCGAGTATGAGGATGATGGAGTTCCAGTGACAAAGTCTCCAATGGCTTGCTGAACGAAATGGCTTCCACAAGACTCTTCTTGCATGTGGCCATCCTGGAAAACGTGCGGCACTATGCAGCTTCCGACATTCCGCTTCTTCGCAGAGCTGTAGAGTGTGTTGACCAAATTTCTTCCTGTATGTCAATGCGCACCAGCCAATCGGTGGAGACAGGGTAATTTTTTCCGGATCGATCGGCTGCCGCTCTTGGAATCACCGATTCCACAAGTGTTAGAACGTTGGCTCCGCGTGCTCTTGCAGCAATTAACGCGGTAAGAGTCGCGTGTGCGTTGTCAGCATCTGCAGGCTGGAATCTTTTTGGCTGAGTTGTTCTCGGTGTTGGACAGCAGCCGAAATTCATGTGGCGAGCTGCTGTACGGCTGCTTCTTGTGCACATCTGGCCGAGACCCTTGTAGCAGTTTGAAAGCAATCCGGATGCTCCGACAGTCCTGACCAACATCATTGTCACGGTCACTTTGCCTGTTGTGAAGCTGCGATATCGATCGGAACGCTGCCGACGCAGCCATGACGACCCAATCGAGCACGGATCCTCAATCTCAGCCGTCTCGCGACTTTTTCGCTTCCTCACCCTCGGCGACTCCTTCTTCGCCGATCAAGAAAGCATCTCAAGCTGCGATTCAGCCAGCCGGCCTGGCATCGCCATCACATGTCACAGCAAGCGGCACTCACGCCAAAGATCACCTCTGGGAGCAGCATCAATCGATCTCACGCACAGCTGCACAGCAAGATGATGATGCACTTGAAGATTTCAGCATCGTAGGGTCGACTAGTGCTTCGGCTGCTGCTGCTGCGGCGGCGAGTGGATCTCCTGCACGCAGACATCAGCCGCGTCGAGCGGCGGCCCAAAATTCCAAGCCTCTCTTTCTGGCACAGGACGACGACGATGTCGCGGACTGGCAAATGGCCGACGAAGAGGACGGCGGTGATTTCTTCTCCACACAGGCCATCGACAAGAAGGTCACTTCCAAGACTCGAGCCAAGGTCACCAGCGATGACGAAGAGTTCAAGCCAAGCGCAGAGGTTTCAAATCAAGCATCTTCTCCGCCAGAGCCACCCCGCAAAAGGTCGCCTCAGCCCGATGCTGGCCAAGCATTGAACGGGTCTGTCAAAAAGCTGAAACGGACATCGCCATCTCCCTCTGCGATTGCTGCAACTAAGATACAGCCCATCCGTCGCTCACCAACACCCGATCCGCGTCTTCGCCACGATGCATTTGAGCGTCGTTACCTCGGCACGTTCGTACTCTCAGCATGGTCCCTCTCCAAAGGCTCATCTTACGTCAAGCCTGGAGACGGCGTCCGCATCTTTCGTCCTCGCAAGAAGCAACCTGCCGCTGACACAACCAAATCCACATCAAAGCTGACCAATGGAGGAGTCAAGAAGGGCAAGCAGACCACGCTCAATTTTGGCGGCGCTGCAGGTGGCTCAGGCAGCTTCTTCGGCTCCAAGCAAAAATCCAAAGACAAGGAAGACTTTATTGTGCGCTTCAGCAATATGCGCGGGTTCGAGGTCGGTCGTCTGCCTCTTGAGGTGGCCACATGGATGTCCAAGCTCATCGACACAGGCATCGCCGAATTCGAAGGAGTAGTTGTCGATTGCCCGCCCTCGCTCACCGTGGGATGCGACATCATACTGCAGGTGAAAGCATACATCAAATTCGATGCCTTTTTCTTGTCTTTGATGGGCGGTCGCGAATTCGAAGAGCAGAACGACGGGCTGCGGCCAGAGACGGCCGAATCCGATCTCGAAAAGGTATTGCGGGAGCGAAAGATCAGCCTTCTTCGCATGTTTCGCGTGTGCGATCTCAAGCCGAGCCTCAGCAACTCAATCCTCAAATCGCACAAGGTGAGCGACGATTTCTCGAGCGAGGCGATGCTCGATCAGTTCGGCGGCGACATTGAAGGTGCCGCCAAGCATGTTGGTGGAGATGCGGCGCCGTCGACCGAGGCTGGCAGAGAGTTGCCTCACGCCGGCGGGGACGCTGCTTCCACCGCGATCGTTCTCGATGGCGATGCGGATGCTGCTGCCGAGGGTGGGTCTGCGGAGCAGTTGCAAAGTGCAAAGCAACAGACAGATGGCGATGCCGATGCAGAGGAAAATGATGGTACTGAGCTCGACCTCAATCAGCTTGACGAGGTCTATCGCAAGGCGCAGGCGAATGATGCGCATCTGCCGGAAGTTGAGCCGCCCGAATCGTTCCTTCTCACTTTGCGCCCTTACCAGAAGCAGGCGCTCGGATGGATGAAGAACATGGAAAAGGCGCCCGGGCAGACATCGTCCAGCCAAGAGGACGGCTCGACACAGCAGAATGGTAACTCTAGCGAGCGGAACCTCTCGCTGCACCCCTTGTGGGAAGAGTACGAATTTCCGCTGGACTATGACAATCCACAGGCCAACGAGCGCTTGGTGCTCAGCCACACACGCATGTTCTACTTCAACCCATACACAGGCGATCTCAGCCTGGACTTCCAGCGTGCTAGCAAGGGCTCGCGCGGCGGAATCTTGGCCGACGAAATGGGTCTTGGCAAGACGATCATGGTGGCGAGCCTGCTTCATGCCAATCGCACATCCGAACCAGGAGAGGAGAGTGAAGGCGAGGATGACGTCGTGATGGATGTGGGTGAAGACGGAAGCTTGACGAAGCGGAAGAGCTCGGCCAAGCAGACCTCGCTTGCGTCTGCGTTCGCAGCTTCGACTTCGAGCGTAGACCAGCGCAGGGCGCTTCTCAAGGCATCTGTATCGAAAGGCAAGGCGTCCTTGGTTGTTGCGCCGATGAGTCTCATAGGTCAGTGGCGAGACGAGCTCATCCGTGCTTCTGCTCCTGGCTCGCTCACACCTGTTCTCTACTACGCCGACACGAAAGGCGATCTACTGGCACAGCTCGAATCGGGCAAAGTGGATGTCGTCATCACATCCTACGGCACACTCGTCACCGAATACCGTCGTTTCCTCGACGGCGGAGGTGCTGCAAATCGACACTTGTCGACCACAGCTCCGCTGTACTGTATCGATTGGCTGCGAGTCATCCTCGACGAAGCGCACAACATCAAGAACCGTTCCACCATGAACGCTCGTGCCTGCTGCGATCTCGTCTCCCGTCGTCGGTGGGCTCTCACGGGTACTCCGATCATCAACCGTCTCACCGACCTGTTCAGCCTGCTCAAGTTCCTGAGGGTCGAACCGTGGGGCGACTTCAGCTTCTTCAACTCGTTCGTCTGCAAGCCGTTCCAGGCCAAGTCCACAAAGGCGTTGGATGTGGTTCAGGTCATCTTGGAATCGGTGTTGTTGAGAAGGGAGAAGAGGATGAAGGATAAGGATGGAAAGCCGATTGTCGAGCTGCCGCCGAAGAGGGTCGAGATGAGGGAGCTGGAATTCACGGACTTGGAGAGGAGGATTTACGAGAACGTGTATAGGAAGGCGTATTTGCAGTTTGCGAGTCTGAAGGCGAACGGTACGGTGACGAGGAACTTCTCGGTAATCTTCAGCGTGCTGATGCGGCTGAGGCAGGCGGTTTGTCATCCGAGCTTGGTGTTGAAGGCAGGTGGGAGGGGCAAGAGCGGTAGCGGTAAGAATGGGGCCAGTGCGGCGAAAGAATCTGGCATGCAGGGTGAGATAGATGATGATGCGGATGCTGCAGAGTTTGGGGCCGACATCGAGGACGGAGGTGATAGCACGCCAAACACCGAGGATCTGCGCGAGCTTGTCGCCGAGTTTCAATCATCGACCGATGACAACGGCGACGCTACGGATGAATCGACGGTCAGCTATTCGAAAGCTACCGTGGACAGATTGATCCGCGAGATGCAAGGCGACAGTGCTGCGGAACCTTCCGCCGACTCGGGCTTGGAACACGAATGCCCGATCTGCTTCGAGGATCCGCAAGTCTCGGCTTGCTACTTGCCACGCTGCATGCACAGTGCTTGCAAGACGTGTTTGGTCGACTATCTTCGCCAGTGTAAGGAGAAAGGCGAGGAAGCTGCGTGTCCGACGTGCAGGGTTGGTCCTGTGAAAGAGACGGATCTGATCGAAGCGATCCGAACGAGACCAGCTACACCACCGGGCAGCGGCACGGCTTCACCCACCAACGGTCACTCGACATCCACAAACAGCCTGGGCGGCATACCTTCGACGATCTACGTACGCAACAACCTGCGCACATCGACAAAGGTGTCTGCGCTCATCTCGCACCTCAACACGATTCGTGCAACCGAGGGAGCGTTCAAGGGAGTCATTTTTTCGCAGTTCACCTCGTTCCTCGATCTGATCGAGCCGGTTCTCACACGCTATCGATTCCGATTCCTACGACTGGATGGTTCGACACCGCAAAAGGTGCGCGAAAAGCTTCTGGTCGAATTCCAATCTCCGTCTGGCAGCGACGAAGTGGTTCTCTTCTTGATCTCGCTCAAAGCAGGAGGTGTCGGGTTGAATTTGACGGCAGCGAACAAGATCTGGTTGTTGGACTTTTGGTGGAACTCGAGCATCGAGAACCAGGCGATCGATAGGATTCACAGGTTGGGTCAGACCAAGGAAGTCAGCGTCTTTCGGTATCTGGTCAAGGACTCGATCGAGAACAGGATCTTGCTGATCCAGAAGCGCAAGGAGATGCTGATCAAGCATGCGTTCAAGGTGAAAGGCGAGGACGGCGAGAAGGGCAAAGGTTCAAGCGAGACGCTGGAGAATTTGGAGTTGTTGTTCGGCGAGTAGAGTCGCACTTCGTATGGAGGCGATGCAATGAACTCACAGCGCTGCTGCTCATAGGCCAGCAGTCGGATCATACTTGTTTGAAGAACTGAGTGCGAGCTTGTTGGGAGTGTGAATTGAGATTCGGTGAAAGTTGTACAGCTCCATGCAAAAAAGAGACCGGGAGTTAGGAACGGAAGTACGTATACGTGTACAGTGAGACAAGTGAGATGTTGTATGCGATGCAAAGACTACCAAGGCACATCTTCGAGTTCGAGCTCGGACGTTGTGAGTTGGTTTGAGAATGAGAAGCTTTCCGCTGCCGCTGTGGGGTTGGTCGCGTGGGCAGCTGAGCTGGCGTTGTCCGCTTCGTCAGGAGCGGCGGAAGTCTCGCCATGCTTGAGCTTCTCCCACCAGCTCGGACCGGCATTGGCTTTTCTCGCTTTGGCCGCCACGGGCGCTGGGGCGGTACGACGCAGGAGCGCACAAGTGGTACGACGGGTTTCTTCCAGTTGTTCGACTTGCTTGAGGCTGCTGTCGAGCAAGTCGCGGTCGAATCTGCCGAGACGATCGCAGAATAATTCAAAGACGTTGAATCCTGCCCCGTCACATTCGTCCTCATCATCGTCCGCCGGATGTCTGGTGATGGCCGACGATAACGAAGCGGCCTGTCGCCCTGGCGCGAGTGCCACGGTTGCGGCGTCGCCGTCGTGCATTTGCTGACTTCGCTTGAAGCCAGACAGTTGGTCCGACTTGTTCTTCATGAAGTCCAAGACGATGCCGAGTTCGGCGGGCGAGACGAAGTTCTGAGTCAGAGCCACCGACTCTTCCAGGTTGATGACGAGATGCCACCATCCGCTGGGGACGTACAGCACCTCGCCTTCCTCGCAAACGCCTTCCAGCAGCAGACGATCTTCGGGTCGAGCAGCTTCGGGCCCGTACAAGCGACGGGTTTCTTGTGCGAACTCGAGCAGCCATTCAGCGATGCTCAATGGGGCAGTCACTTCGGCCTCGTCTTCGCTCACGTAGACGCCTGGCGGCGTGATGTGGGGCGGAAGCATCATCCACGCCTTTCGACCGTTGAGCACGGCGTTCCAGGCCGAGGTGCCGTTCGGATCCTTATGCCAGCCACTGCCGCTACGGGCAGGACCGGCAATGATCCAGCGGTGGTCGGGTCGCAAAAGTCCTAGCAGCGAGAACAGATCCGATCGCACCGCCGACATGTCGTACTGCGAGGCGGCGTCTGCTGGCGTCGACGAGATCTGCTGGAAGAACTTGGGTACGCGCCACTCCAAGGAGGCGTGTGGATCATCAGCGAACGAGGCATCGAACAAATAGAAAGGCGACTCGTCCGGAACGGCGTAGGGGTCAAAAGTCGAATCTCCTTCGTCGGCGGTGGCCGAAAACATGTGAGGGCCGACACGCGAGACGGTGTACGGAGTATCTACGAGTGCCGGCGCCGACAAGTCGCGAGGCCCGCTCTCTTCCGAAGGGGTTCCGGACCCGGTTGCAGACGCGGAGGAGGAACGTCTTTGAGCCTCTTCTTGAATCTCTGAGACGTCTTCCTCGACCAAGCGCTGCCACGTCTGCTCCTGAAGGTGCTGCATATTGCGCGAGTAGCTGAAGTAGGAGGGCAGTCGCGATCGCTCCGCCTCGCATTGGAAAAAGCGATCCGGCCATCGCTGCGCCAGCTTGTCGAGCGTCCATTCGCGGCAAGGCCAGTCCTTGGGAGGCATCGCGTTCTGAACAATGGCAGGCGTGTTGGTGTAGGCAAACTTGTCCTTGAAAGCGGCGACCGATCCTGGTTCGGCGAGATCTATCTTTGCGATGGCGGTATAGACGCGGCAGGCTGGAGCAACAAGATGCTCGAGTGGGGCCATAGCAAGACGGAAGGGATGGTAGAGAGTGTCCGAGAAGATGTAGGGCGACTGAGTGCGAGGAGTGGGCGGGTCGAGTAGGGCAAATTGAGCGCCATCGGTAGAATCCTTGATCTTTTCGTCGAGAGCAGCCCGGTCCATCTTATAATGCCACACGAAGGTGCGTTTCCAGCTTCCGCACCATCGCTTCATCTTGCCATTGAAACTGAGCAGGAAAGCTTCACGCCAGATCGAGTTGGTCGCGTTGATGAAAGCGTAAAATCCATGGCTGACGGCCTCTAGCTTGGCAATTGTAGCAGGATCCTCGGCAAAGCCGGAGAGGAAGGCGAGCAGGAAGTCGTCCTCAAAACGAGCGAAGAGACCAAGTGAAGAAGCGCGGTCGTTGCGATCAGCGAGAAAGGCGTTTCCGAGTGGCTTGATGCCCAAAGGGTGAGGCACCTGGGTGTGACGGGAACGCGAACGGTCGCGGGGGTTGAATGAGACTTCGGCTGATCCGAACCGGGGGCGCTTTTTTCCATGGCGGATACCGCGACCAGAGCCTGAGCCACCACTGCTGCTTCCAACCTCATCTGGCGTGGTGGAAGGCTCGGTCGAGGGAAGCGAAGTTGTCCCTTCCGAATTGGAACACGAGTCCTCGGAATTGGGAGCAAGACGCTTAAGCGCAGAAGGGTTCGGAGAGGCCGAGGCGTACTTGCGGTTGGTCTCTTCGACATCGATTTTCATGGGAGTGTCGTCGTCGATGTGACGGTCAGGAAGGGCGACCGCAGTCTGTAAAGTGACAACCTCGGCGGCACCGGGCAGGTTGTCTGCGTACAATTTGACCTTCATCGCGGCGGCTCGATCGTGTGGGTCGGCGAGCAAAAGATCAAAGTGGGAAGAGAGACGTGATGGCCTTGTCAAAAGTCAAGTCTCGTATCAATCGGTCAGCTAAGACACCGAGATACACACAAGGATGACGTCAAAGCGGGATAACGCTAGAAGACATCCAAGCGTCGGAGACAGCGCTGCAAGACGAGAAGCGCTCGAGTAGGGTGACTCGTACGATCGAGCGAGTGAAGGTGAAACAGACGGAGCTTCCAATTTCCTAGCCCGAGGACGCCCTGAGGAAGCGACGGGGCGCAGTCTGGTTCGTAAAGAAGGAATCTAGGATGTGCGAAATGCGAACAAGGCGGAATGACGATCCGGCTGCGGGGGCGACCTGTGTGCTCTGAGAATGGGCTGGACCTATGGTGATGATTGTAGGAGGGCGCAGCTTTTCGAGGGCAGTGAAAGGTGGTGAGGAGAGATGATGGAGTAAGGAGCAATGGAGCAAGGTGCGTCGACCAACGATGCTTGTGGTGAGAAGGTGTCGGATGCGATTCCCTGTCTGCCTGACTTGAGATACGTTTGAAGCAGCAGCAGCACCCTGAAAAGCTCTGGTCAGGGCGCACACACGAGGCCAAGGTGCTAGTCAAACTACTGCGCTGTCTGCAGCAGCACACACGGCTCAGATCGCCTCTATTGTCCTCCAACCACGAAGCGCGGGTAGAGGCAGGCAGCATACCATTCACCCTGGCCACTGACTGCGATCTTTCAGAAAAATCGCGCCACATTGCGAACGGCAAAACGGGATCAAACGCTACGCTGTACAGTACGGAGAAGACCGCATATTCGGAATTCATCAGGACAGTCAGTGAGTCGACCCTGTCCCGTCGTCAGACGACTCGACCGGCTTTCGACCCTTTTGCTTTTCGAAAACTATTTAAAGGTTCGAGCCCTGTCAATACAAATACAGCCCTTGCTGAGATGAGAGTTGTATTGAAAACCTTATTGTGCTTTCAATGATTTCGGCGCGCGGTTCGAAGTTTTAAATAGTGTCAGGGTCTGGAGTCTCGAACTTCGCCTATGGCTAAGCACGCTTCCTTACGCCACAGTGTAGCAGTTGAAAAGCAGTCAGGAGTCTGCAGCTTGCGGTGACCGTGATGGATCGTCTCCCCCGCCGCTAACGAGAAACGCAGGAGTGCAATAGCAGTGTGCCACACGGAAGCGAGCCGAGAACAAACAGAGCCGCTCTTGAAGAGCAAGCAGGGCACATTTGCCCTTGAAGCCTGAGAAAGATCGCTACTGACGGGAAGACATCTGTAGCTACATGCAGACGCGATCGTGACAGGCGTCTGAGCCACTGTTTTCGGACTGCGCCTGTGCTGACAGCTTCCGCGGCTGATCCGTGAGAAGGTCTTCCCAGAATCAGTGTACGTGTCGACCTCACAACCGTGTCCGTGGCTAACTGGTTTCAATAAGTTGGGAGAGAAAACGAGACCGGCATCGTCGCCCATCGGATGGGGAGTCTCGCGCCATCCGCGCAACCGTTTGTCGGCGGCTCAAGTGCCTCAGCCCACCTGTCAAGCCGTGCAGATGCCGATCTCGAAGGTCCAGTTCTGGACCCTTCCGTGGTCCCGGTAGCAGCTGCGCCGAGAGCCCCCGCATCTGCTTTTCTCCTTTGCACGCCTTTCGCTGGGCTCGGCTTCCACTGTAGATGCAAGGAGGTGGTGCAGATCAACTTTACCTTCAAAGCTCAATCCTCGGCCTTCCCGGTCGTGCCTAACCGATATTATGTGATCGCCTGTCTGCTACTTGGCTTATCATGGATTTTAGAGGGCAATCGTGTCAAGATTGGAACCTTCTGCTGCCAAACTAGAACCCAATCTCTCTCTGTCCCTCACTCATAACCACTCTTCCGATCTCATGTTGCAGGTCGGACTTCACGTCTGGGAGCTCGCTCGAAGTTTTATGTGGCAGGCTGTTTGGTCGGACGGCTCCATCTTATGCCGGAAGTTGACCTTCAGGGCATCATCACGGCTGCTTCGATCTCACATCTATGATCGTGTAACAAGGTTTGGGATCGTCGGTATCGGGAAGCGATCCACACCGATCCATACAAACTTCAATGGGATTCGCCAATTCTCACATGAGCTAGCGGTGTTGGGTATCATTGGCAAGCCTGCACGACTACTCTGTGACTGTGGTGTTTGCAGCATGCACGCGAGAACGTGGACAGCTCGCTTAGATTCTGCGCCCTAACTCATCGTAGCTTGGTCTAAGGCTGCAGACTGTTTCTGATGTTCATAGCGCTGGGCTGATGTTTGCTCATTCAGCTTATGATGAGATCTGGCTTGCATGATGCTGAAACAAGCGCCCGTCTCGAGCACGTTGTAGCTGCAGCGACCATTCAGGCCGGTTCACCTCTATGTTTGCTCGTGTGATGAAGGGACAACAGATCTGGCATCGGTCGACTGCCTGCCCACCTCGGGTTCAGCGGACCTAACAGCATGATTGAGCCTCTGCAGAGCTTGCGAACACGTCGGGGTGAGCTCCGCGTTGAGCCAGGATATGCATTTCGCAAGCACGTTCTGCCCTCCGTTGGCTAGCATTCCTTCTCGTCAGCCTGCCTGAAAGGCCGACGCCATTCAAGATTCATAGACGACCGGGAAACAAGGCTCTCTTATGGCGCCCGAATCTGTTGTCCCGGCCAGGGAGCCACAAGCGCACTCGTGCCATCCCGCGGATCTTGTTAGCCCCCTTGTCTGGTCTCGCTTGTGCTTTTGGTTCCTACTTTGACACCAATAAGCTACATGAGTGCCCGCTAGGCACCCTATCTGTTTGCGTGAGAGCCCGAAGCCAACCTCGGCAAAGCCTGACGTTCATACGCAGCAAGACAAGATCCGCCTGGACTTCCTTCGCCCTCGCCTGCCGCCACACCTTTGTGGGTACCTGTCGAAGCCCATCTCCGATCGCTTTGCTCCGACGGCCTTGTTCTGAAGCTTCGATTCGTGCTTCGTTTCTCGACTAACGCCGAAGCCTTAGGTATTACGGTCCTCCAGATCATTAGCACGCTTTACGGCTTGATTCAGACGAAGAGGGTGTGCGCTTCCTACCACGATTGCTTTTAAGCCAGGCTTGTCCTCATCTACGAGCTACTGTGGCCGTCACAGTCCCGTCCGCCATCCTGACTCTACACCATCTGCTCCTCGCCTTGTCTCGTCGGAAACCAATCCTCCTATGGCAGCTACTGGCGTCTTTCCCTCGCAGCATCAAGAAGAACCGCTTACAAGCAAGGTCTCCAGTGTGCCTTTAGACGGTAAAATCTTCGCAACAACCTTCAGACAGCTCTTGAAAAACCACCGCGTCGGATAGTGCTCATCCTCAAACATGCCGTTTGGGTCATCTATGGATGCCTGGGCATCCTTCTACGACTATCCTAGCGACGAGATTGAGGAAGAGGATGCTGTCGGTTCGGCTCGGGCATCGTCCGAGCTTGACCATGCCGAAGCTTCGTCGCGGGGCCACCGAATCAGCACAATACGAATGTCGCCCCTCGCGCCCAACGCCGTCGTCTTTTCGGCATTGCAGCCAATGCAGCCTCCGCACGACAGGCAGTTCTCCACGATCTGGCAGAACACTCAGCCGTTGGAGCCTTTTAGGCGTAATGATATGCATTCATCAGATCTTGCAGCAAATCTCGAACGTTTCCAACAAGATACGGACAGTCCTCTAGCCCCTCGGCACACCTCTCCGCAGCGCGACTCCAAAATCATCCCGCACGCGGCAGAGTACAATGCAACGCAGACCGGCCTGCCAAGGCAAGAAGAAACTTTCAGTTACAACACAACCCCTCCCCTGGCGCTAGTTGAGCGACGCATGGCTAAGACGTGGATAGGGCTCACGTGGGGAGAGATCAAGTTGCTGTCTCTGGCTGGCGCCGGATTTTTCATGGACTCCTACGACCTCTTCATCATCAATATGGTCTACCCGATCTTGCTTTTGGCATACTATCCCGTGGGGGTACACAACATCGAGTGGGGCTTGGCGGGCGGAGTTCTGAAAGCTTCGGC
The DNA here is from genome assembly GCF_000403515.1 of Pseudozyma hubeiensis SY62. NCBI lineage: Eukaryota > Fungi > Basidiomycota > Ustilaginomycetes > Ustilaginales > Ustilaginaceae > Pseudozyma > Pseudozyma hubeiensis. Next base: position 797,553 of record NW_012133850.1, read on the forward strand.
AAGCATGGGGAACGTGGTGGGTCAACTGCTTTTTGGCTTCTTGGGAGACTTTTGGGGCCGATCGGTACTGTACGGAAAGGAGCTCATGCTGGCCATGGCTGCAATCATTCTCATGATTTCAGCCCCAGACAGTCTGCACGGACAAGGTGTTACGATATGGATCGCGGTGTTTCGCTTCTTGATGGGCATCGGAATCGGCGGCGACTACCCTCTCTCGGCCACGGTTGTCGCGGATCGATCCAGTTCAAAGACCCGAGGATTGTTGCTGTCTCTTATCTTCAGCAATCAGGGATGGGGTGCTCTTTTCGCAGCGCTAGCGTCACTGGCCGTCGTTGGAGCCTACAGATCGTCGATCCTGTCCGGCAATTTGACCGAGCTTAGCGGAGCGTGGCGCATCCTGCTCGGCCTTCCTCTTGCACCAGGCTTTGCGGTGCTCTATTTCCGTCTCACGCTGGTCGAATCAGCACGTTTCTTACAAGCGCGATATCTGCAGGATCACGACGATCTGGCGACTCACGCTTCGGCGGCAGGGGTCGCCATGCCCAAAAGCGTTGAGAGGTCCGAGACGAAGATCGCACCTGCAAGCATCTACACCGGCACACATATGCTCAAGAAGGCACACAACGGACGCAAGATTTCCGAGACGCCTTCGTCGATCTCGTCACCTCTGAGCTCAAGCGGCGAAAGCCGCTACAATGTTTACGGCCAGTCAGAGATCGTTCGTCGTCCAAGCCTAGCACGACCGCAACTACCTTCACCTCGAGAGTTGCGTGAGGCGATGCGTAAGGCCGCCACACAAAGTAAAGGTTTGTCGTTCCGCTCGATCGGTGTCGCTCGCAACGACTTTTGGGAGTATTTCAGCGAGTGGAGTCACCTTCGAGTGCTTATTGGCACCTCCCTTTCGTGGTTCCTGGTCGACATCACCTTCTATGGCATCAACCTGAACCAATCGGCCATCTTTTCGCTCATTGGATACACGCAGGGCAGTCCTTGGCATCGCATCTACAAACTGGCGTTGGGCAACCTGATCGTTGTGTTAGCCGGATTTCTTCCAGGCTACTATCTCACCGTAGCATTCATCGAGGTGACTGGACGCAAGAAGATCCAGTTATTTGGATTCGCGGCCAACTCGGTGCTTTTCTTGGTGCTCGCCCTCACCTACAACACCATCATCCATCAAGCCGGCCCTTTCTTTGCCGTCTTTGTTCTGCTGCAGCTCAGCTTCAATTTTGGGTCGAATAGTACCACGTTTGTGGTTCCCGCGGAAGTGTTTCCCACGCGAATCCGCGCCACGGCGCATGGTTTTTGTGCAGCCATGGGCAAACTTGGCAGCATCGTGTCCTCGCTCGGATTCAGCGTGTTAGCGAATGATCCACGCTTCGGTCATACAGGCATCTTTTGGCTATTTCTGGGCGTGAGCTTGCTCGGGCTCATCGTCACTCTACTGATGGTGCCGGAAACCAAAGGATACGATGCCGACGCGGTGGATCGTCAAGAGCTATTGGAACGCTCGAGGATGGCTTAAGTTCGTGCTGGCATTTGCTTCTTCTTCAACAGGCTGGTTCTGCTGCTCTCCCCTTCTAAATCGACATGTATAGTACCAATACTCGATACGGTCGCTCGTCTGCACGTTTCGCTGATTAGCAGGCACAGCTCAAGCATGCACATCAATACATTGACAACGCTTTGAGTGATGATGCCAGACGATGACCGAGCCTACATCGGCGATCTTACACGTTGAAATTGGAAAAAAGCTGTCCACTGCCATGACCACACGATTTTCCATTTTTGGATGTCGAGCAACAAAAGTTTCAGGCAGCAGAGCGCTTTGTCGGCTCGAGGTGCACGCTCGGACCCGCTAAGCGACGTCGCTGCGCTCATTTGAGGATACCTCGTGCGAATCAGGTCGCTCCGAAAGACCCTTCCTTCTTTCATCCTTCTCACCGTCCACGCCTCCACGCCAAAGAGAGCCGACCGACACGCCGGATCCTTGGGATTAACGGCACATCACCGCCTGTCTCGCGGTGTTCTTGTTCGGGCTCGTATCTCCACCCAGCGTTGATCACGAGGTCGGCGGCTTTGGACTTCCCAGCGACACAGCATCGCAGAACCTTGTGGATCCTAGTTTCGACCTATCTCCCTCGATATTCCTCCATTCGTTACAATCTGGAAGCCCATAGCGTGCATGCAGCTGCATCGGCTGCCGTCTACCGCTCAGCATGGCAACCCTTGCTGCTCACTTCGAGCAGCCTGACGGACGCAGGTCAGCCTCCACCTCGTCTCCGACTCCTCATCCTTACATGGTAGATAGCAACGGCCGTCCCGCATCTGCCTCGCAGAAATCGCAGCCTCAGCATCAGTATGCGTTCCCGCAAGTCTCAAATTCATCCACACTCTTTCGCAGCATCAGCTCTGCTGGCCACCCTCGAAACAATACCGAATCCTTGCACAACTCGCTTTCCACGCTAGACGCTGACGTGGATACTCCACAGCTCGTCACCGAGCCCGAAGACGAGGACGATGCATCGACAGCCAGCGGAAAGCGTCACGGCGCGCTTCTGGTCGAGGAAGTGAATGAGTGGATGCTCCAACACTCGTTCTTTCATTGGGGCCTCAAACGTCACATCACCCACGGCAACCCTAAACCTAGAGACGAGAGAGACCTTCCAGATTGGCGCATGCGTGAACGCTTGCGCACCGTCACCGCTGCTCTCGTCATGTGTCTCAACATCGGCGTCGATCCTCCAGATGTGTCCAAGACCAACCCCTGCTCGAAGCTCATCTGTTGGATGGACCCAAGCTCCCTCGAAGTGTCCAAGGCGCTGCCGGCCATCGGTCGCAACCTGCAAGCCCAGTTCGAAACGCTTAGCACCAAGACGCGCTACAAGCAATATCTCGATCCCATCGTGGAAGAGACACGGCGATTCTGCACCACCTTGCGGAGAGCCGCCAAGGACGAGCGAGTGCTTTTCTACTACAACGGATACGGCGTACCGAAGCCGACGCCAGGCGGCGAGATCTGGGTCTTCAACAAGGCTTACACGCAGTACATCCCAGTCACTCTGCACGACCTTCTCACATGGCTCGGCAGCCCGTGCATCTTCGTATGGGATGCCAGCTCTGCCGGCAATGTCGTCGTCAACTTCAAGCGTTTGCAGGAGCGCAAAGCAGAAGAGGAGGCTACGCGGTCCAACCGGGACAGGGAAGGGCACAACCGCTCTGGCGACCGCGACCGAAGCAAGGCAGGCGCCGATGCATCGGCTTCAGCAGGCAAATCGGGTGCGCAATCTTCTTCTGCCGAAGAGCCGCACTTTCCCCTGCGTGAGTCGATTCATCTAGCTGCGTGCGGTCCAGACGAGGTGCTCCCCATGAACCCAGACCTTCCAGCCGACCTCTTCACTTGCTGTCTCACATCTCCTATCGAGATTTCGTTGCGATGGTTCGTGCTTCAGAATCCGCTACCGTCCAAACTCAACGTCGACATGGTCATGAACATTCCTGGTCGACTCCAGGATCGAAGGACGCCCCTCGGCGAACTCAACTGGATCTTCACAGCCATCACCGACACCATTGCATGGACCGTCCTTCCACGCACCATCTTTCGCCGTCTGTTCCGTGACGATCTCATGGTAGCCGCGCTCCTCCGCAACTTTTTGCTAGCGGAACGCATCATGCGCTTCTATCATTGCACGCCCATGAGTCACCCGAAACTTCCCCCAACACACAATCATCCGCTCTGGGATAGCTGGGACTTGGCCGTCGATCAATGCCTCGCCCAGCTGCCCACGTTGCTCGCCAAGGAGCGCGCACAGGCTGAAGCTGCCGAGGGCGGTCCACCCGTGCCCCCGCATCTTGCTTCGTTCGAGTACCGCCACAGCACGTTCTTCAGCGAGCAGTTGAAAGCGTTCGAGGTCTGGCTCCAGCAAGGTGGAGTCAGTCGAAAGGGACGAAGACGCCGCGTCAACGCAGCAATCACCCCGCACGGTAATCCTTCTGCGGGACTCTCATCTGCTGCAACTGGCGCCGATCCAGAAGCATTCGACGATGACGGAGACGCCAGCCCAGTGCGCGAACCGCCGGATCAGCTTCCCATCGTCTTGCAGGTGCTGCTGTCTCAAGCTCATCGGTTGCGAGCGCTCATTCTGCTCAGCCAGTTCCTCGACCTGGGTCCTTGGGCGGTCAACATGGCGCTTAGCATCGGTATCTTCCCATACGTACTCAAGCTTCTGCAAAGTCCAGCTGCCGACCTGAAGCCCGTTCTCATTTACATCTGGGCGCGCATTCTCGCCGTCGATCGCAGCTGTCAGAACGATTTGCTCCGAGATAACGGCTTCATCTACTTTGCTGGCGTGCTGAGTCCTTTCCAGAACAACAATGTCGGTCAGAACGCCGGCGCCAACGGTCCGTCGATCCCGATACCCAACGTCTCCGAGCACCAGGCCATGTGCGCCTTCATCCTCGCTGTCTTTTGCCAGGACTTTCCCGCCGGTCAGGCTGCCTGCCTCGAGACTGACGTCATGCATTCGTGTCTGGAGCATCTTGAGGACGACGATTTCTTGCTTCGTCAATGGAGTGCACTCTGTCTCGCCCAATTGTGGGACGACAATGAGGCGGGCAAGGCTCGAGCCATCTCTCTCGACGCGCATGGAAAGCTCTGCTGCATGCTTGGCGACGTATCACCCGAGGTGCGTGCTGCCGTCCTCTACGCTCTTGGCACTCTGCTCGGTGCGAGCGGGTCCAGCCAGGACCAAGTCGACGTCGTCTCATATGCTTCCGGGGAGCCACTGCCCATCTCGAGTGCCAATCGGCTCGCTACGTCGAGACGCTTTTGCCCTGGCACTGGTGCCGCCACGGGCCTTCCGCCCGCCAAGCAACGAAGCCTCGAGATCGGAATCGCTATCGCCTTGCTCACAACCAAGGGAGACTGCAGCCCGCTCGTCCGTAAGGAGCTCGTCATTGCGCTCAGCCCTCTGGTGGCTGAGTACAAGGGCTTCTTTGTTCTTGCGGCTTACCTGTACTATTCAAGGGAAGGCAGCTTGAAAAAGCCGCCATCGCAACGGGATCAGAAGTCAGCGACCAGCCGCAACAAGGCTGCACAATCGTCAGATGAACGCGATCGACGAGCATCGCTAGCGTCGCTGGGGTCGATGGGTCGAGGCGCGTCCAGCAACAGTGTATCAGGGTCGTCGACAAGTGCACTTGCGAACGAGGAGGCGCTGCTTGCGCGTCTTGCGTCCAAGCTTTTGATCGAGGAAGAGATCGAGGAGGAAGATATTGCCAACATTCCAGCGTTCACGACGATCTTCGTGGCTCTGCTCGATCTCGGTGTCGACTCGAACCCGGAAGTGGCTAACCTAGCATGCACCGTGGTGGACTTTGTCATTGCGCTCCTGCTCGAGAGCGATGTGTCCAATGCAGGCGAAAGCGTGCTGCGAGGTCTTGGAACGCAGGAAACCATTTCGCGGTTCACGACGCCCACCAGCACCGACGCCGGTCTCGAGGGCTACTTCCCACTCACGCCTCGCTCTACGGGAACGACACCAGGCTCGTCCGATGAGATGTCGACGTCCCAAATTGCAGCTCTGAACGGAGCATACGTTCCGCCATCTGGCTTCGGCACGGGTGGCTCTGGGCCCGCTCGGCCAGGTCAAGTGGTACGTGCACAATCTCACGCAGCACCCAAACGCACATCGACGCTGGCTCAAGCCGTCAAGACGCTAGCCACCCTAGGCTACTCAAGGCCGGTGTCGCCAGTGGGGTCGGACCACGACACCTCGGGTCGACCTCTATATGGAGAAGCAGGTCCTTCGGGCATCCCGCCACCCGGCCCCGCCGTACTCGCACCGCGTCGTAGCCCCGGCAACAAAGCGCCTGCGGCTCAGTACAGCTCGCCGTACCTGTCAAAGGGCGGTGCAGGTGGTTCGATCACCCCACAGCACGAAGCGCCCTCCACTTTGTCGATGCCGTCGTCGCCACTGAATTCGGCTGCCAAGCTTGGCAACCGCTCGCAGAGCGCCGAAAGCCTATCCTACGTCAACGGAAGAGCCGAGCGAAGGAAGCTGTCGGCAAGCACCAGCGGCTTTACGCCGGCTCAGCAGTACATCAACGGCAACGGCAACGGTAGTCTGCACGACAGCAGCATCGAACAAGCCATCACCGGTGTACACGACCAGCAGCGCTTCTATGGCGAGGAATTGCACAAAGACCCGCATGTCGCAGTCGATGATCACGTCAAGGTCGGTGATGCGCTCGCCGGTCTCATCGCCATGGACATGTACCGCTTCCGCTTACGGTTCACGGGCAGTGCCGAAGGCTCGACGCAGAACACGCCTGCGTCCTCCCCCGCTGTGAGTCGCGCCAATCGATGGGGCTTTGTGCCAACACCAGGGAGCAGCGGTGTCAGCACGCCATCAGGCTCGGTGGGCTCGGGCGGTGCAAGCAACGAGCTTCGCGAGACCTTGCCGCTCAAGAGTCGCCTTTTTGCTTGGTGCAGCGAATATTACATTGAGCCGCAGATGAAGCAGGCCGAGAGCGAGGAGCCGGGCAGCCTCAAGTACAACGTACAGCACTGGAAGAAGCAGCGCAACAGCCGGCTCATCGAGCACTCTCTCGAAATCGCCGATGCTGCTGCGCAGTCGGCGTGGTCAGAGCACGGAGGCTACATCCGCAACGGCGCCGTGCCGCATCTGATGCTGTTCCATCAGTACGAGAACCATTTGGTCACGGCAAGTGACCAGGACACGGTGGCGGTGTGGGACTGGGAAGAGAAACGACTGCTCAGTCGATTTGCCAATGGCAATCCGGCCAGGACCAACATCACCTCGGCATTGTTCATCAACGAAGACAGCGATGCCATGCTGCTGGTGGGATCTGCGGAGGGCAACGTGCGCATCTACAGGCACTACGACTCGCCTGCGCACACGGCGGGCTTCCGAGGTCCCGAGCTTGCGTCGAGCTTCCAGGCTCTTCCGGACTTGGTGAGAAGCAAGCGACCCAGCGGATTGGTGGTGGACTGGCTGCAAGGATCGGGACATATGCTCGCTGGTGGCGACAGCCGGGTGATTCGAGTTTGGGACGCGCATCGCGAGCTGTGTGTGGTGGACATCCCCACTCGAGCTTCGAGCTGCGTGACGTCGATCTCTTCCGAATCCGACTTTGGCCACCTGTTCGTTGCCGGATTTGGCGACGGTACGGTTGGCGTGTACGATCGCCGCAATCCGCCCGAGGCGAGCCTGGTGCGGCTGTGGGAGGAGCACCAGACGTGGGTGCAAAACGTGCATCTGCAGAAACGCGGTTCGCGGGAACTGGTCACCGCCAGCGTGGACGGCGAGGTGCGGTTGTGGGATATGCGCGTACGCTCGTCGATCGCCAAGTTGAGTCTGGGTGGCAAGTTGGGTGGCAAGTTGTCGTGCATGGCGGTGCACGAGCGGATTCCGCTTTTTGCGGTCAGTTCGTCTCCCAAGCCGCTTCGACCGACGGCTTCGCCTCAGATGGTGCTGCTGACGCATCTCGAGACGCTTTCGGTGCTGGGCAAGCCGATCGTTCGCAACTTTGCGCCGATGGGATCCACTCAGCACCTCGGCAACAGCACACTGCTCTACCCGCCGGAAGCGGTGAATTCGGGCGTGCACCACCATCACCATCTGCATCACTCGCATCATCTTGGGGAGGCGCATCATCACCATCCTGCGGGAATGGGTGGCAGCGGAATGCTGTCGTCGCAGCACTCTGGCTTCTCGGGTGGTCACAGTGGTGTTGTCGGTGCGGGAGGAGCGGGTGGAAGCGGCGGAGGAGGTGGATCGCATCACGGACCGCAGCTGAACCCGACGAATCCGTTGCATACGCTGTTGCCGCCGGCGACGGAGGTCCCGCCTTCGAGCTTTACGCCGGCGGCGGGAAGTATGGCTTTCCACCCTCATCTGCCTATCTTGGCGTTCGGTGGTCCGGATTCGATGATCGAGCTGAGGGAGTGGCCTGATGCCAGTTGAAGTAGGGTGGGGGAAGGGTTGCGGAACAGTGAACGATAGTGGGAGTTTGATTGCATTCGTGCGAAGATTGTGCGTGTGTGCTTCTTGTGTGATTGGCGGTGGAATTAAGAATTAGGGTTGAGGGGGACGGATCTCATGATTCACAGATCACAGGACGACACGGAGGGCACAATGTGAGGTAAAGTGATGGGGTACAAATACAGCGCCGTGAAGCGGAATGGCATTAAAACAAAAACAAAACAACATTCTACAAGATCAGACAGAGATGGTCTTGAACAGGTTGAAACCGTCGAGACTGGTGGTTCCGATCATACCTGGGATCTGCGGGTGCCAGTGCAGCTCCTTGCAATCGGTCAGACCGTGGTGGCAGAAGAGCAGTTGAGGTGGGACGTCCTTCAAGCCGTCAGCGTTCGCAGCTTCTTCGTCGTCCTGTTCGACGGAAAGATCCCAGAGTGTGACCTGATCGTCGCGTCCGGAAGCGGCAAAGATCGAGTCTTCGGTGGGGTGCCATTCGACGGAAGAGATGGGGGCCTTGTGCCAGTCGAAGTGGGCTACGGGGGAAGGAGCGGTGGTAGAGTTGGGCTTGAAGTGTCGGAGATCCCAGACTTTAAGCGCGCCCTCGTCTCCACCTGATACGAGCAGGTAGTCAGTGCCGCGGTTCCAGGAGATGACGTTGACATCTTGTGCGTGCGCATTCTCGACGGAGATGACGCTGCGTCGGTTCTTGACTCGTACATCCCAGACTCGAATGGAGCGATCGGCGGAACATGATGCGAACACGGTAGGTTCCTTGGGCGACCATTGCAAGTCCTCGACGGACGACGTGTGTGATGTGAAGGGAGTGGGATTTGTTGTGAAACCGGCATTGTTGGCGGTTGTGAGGAAGATCTTGCTGTGAATGTCACCGGTCAACAATCGCAAGGAAGAGGCCTTGCCGCCGGCTGAGGATCCACCGTTGACTACGCCGGCCCAGTCCATCGCGTATCCTTCGACACCGTTGTGCGCCTTGACGGTGAACATGGGCGTGTTGACCTTGCGAGTGTCGTAGCTGGTTCCGGGTCGATCGAGAGCGTTGAGGAGCTGTCGGACGTCAAAGATCTTGACATCGCCGACTTCGGACCACGCGGCGACGGGGTATGGATCGAGACACGGTTCGAGGTCAGAGACGGGTGTAGAGGTCGGGGCGGCACGAACACGGTTGATGCCGCCAACGACGGGGATGGACTTGTATTCGAGGATAGCGTCATCGTCGAGGTCGTTCTCGTCGTCGTCTTCATCGTCGGATGAGCCTGTAGCAGAAAGCAAGAGAGACAGGTGTCAGAGATTGCTTTGCATCGGTATGGGACCAGGTCAACTTGGATAAAAAGCAGAGGTCAAGGTGCGGGTTTGGCTCAGAAAAGTAAAAATTAGGTAGCTGAGATGTTGTCGGCATCGAGCTATTTCCGAGCCCCACGGGGGCAGGAGACGGCTCATACAGCCAAATGCCTCAAGGCATCATTGCGAAACCGCGCACTTTTCCTTGATGCTTCCATAGGGGATGTGAGAGAGGAGAAACTTACCATCATCGTTCTGGGTCTTGTGGAGCGAGCTGGCCTTCATGACGAGGATCTCGTTGCGGGAAGCAATGTCGGCCTGAGTACCGGCGACCATGTACGAAGTATGCGGGTAGCTCTGCCTGTCGTTGCCGAGATGGTCTTTGAGGTGGTCGAAGGAAAGGCAAGGCCATGTGACGTTGAGGCGGTGAAGCATCTCGTAGGCGCTCTGATCTGCTTCGAGCGTCTGACCTTCTTCGAGCTTGTTAATACCGGGGATGTAGACCTGCTCTGCGGGTGCAGCTGCGCCTGCTTGATCCTCTTCGGGGCGCTGGATCTTGCCGTCAACCTTGATACCGTCGACCTCCATGGTCTCAGCGCCGTCATCATCGTCGTCGGAATCTTCTGAATCGCGGGAGGCAATGACGGCGTCGGTGTCTTCCTCGTCGAATTCGTCTTCGAACTGGTCCTCGAATTCGCCCATATCATCGTCACCGTCGGCATCCTTGACGCGGTTGAGCTGGGAGGGAGCCGAAGTGGTGGCCGACTTGCCCTCGAGCGAAGGGGATGAGGGACGTTTTGACATGATGTGCTGTGAAGGGGAATGCAACGAGCCAAGGTATAATGCGAAGAACGGGAAGAAAGGAGGGTATATTTGTGAGCCAAGCCAAGCAGCTGGATAGAAGAGAGGAAAGGGAAGATGATTGACTTGCTGACAGCCTTTATGAGCAGAGCAAGCCCACTCAAAAATTTCTTCTTGACGAGAAAGCCAAAAAAAAACGCCGTTCTGCGGTCAGACGAAAATCATAAAATCCACGTTGCTGCTGACTTGGCACCACATAATCAAGGTCAGTCCAGGACTGTTAAGCCTGATGACAAAAGCATGATAACTGTGAGGGTCGCTTTGCTTGTGCATTTGCTGACAGCTGAATTCAAGAAAAATACAGTAAACCTCTCTTGGCAGTGCATCTGCCGCTGCAGCTCAGCATTCCAGCTGGCCAGCTTCGACTTGCTTCGGCTATTGGACCATTGCCTAGTGGTGCATCTCACGGACAGTTGAGCAATCAGCTTGCCCCCAGCACTACCACCATCGTCGTGATCACCATCGCCTCGCGCTCCTCAAGGTCTCACCAAACCTTTGCATCGATGCAGTTCCCATGAACCAGGTAGCTTGCGACCCACTCGACAAGCAGCATCCTGCATTGCAACCCACTCGGCTTTCTTCCAATCTCTCGTAAAGCCAGTGAGTGACGAGCACAGATGTCGGGTCTCTTCGCCTTTGTGCTGCTCGTCAGCGGTATGGGCGTAGGCACGCTCGTCTGCGGTCTCATACCCCTCTCTCTACCCTTGTCACATCGCATGATGCGCATTCTCGAAGTGTTTGGAGCTGGCCTCCTCGTCGGAGCTGCCGTCACTGTCGTCATTCCAGAAGGTTCCAGCTCACTCTTCTCCAATGTCACGCCGCAAGCGCCGTCTGCGCCAAACCTATACACAGACATGCTCCATTCTGCAGCTGCTTTCACGCCCACAGCTCAGCCCCAAGCAGGCTCAATATCGGGCGCACAAGCATCACAAGAGCCGTGGGCTTGGTCGTTCATCACGAAAAGGTCAGACGAGCCATCGCCTGGCCACGATCGTGGCAATCACGGCCACGAGCATGGACACGAGCACGACGATCATGACGGGAGTACCTTCACACAATCTGACGCAGAGCATCGTCTCGGAAGCAGCATCCTCTTCGGAATCGTTCTCATGTACATCATCGACCAGCTCACATCCTCCTCTGCGGATCCATCCCACGATCACAACTCAGACAAGGTCCGAGATCACCACCACGGCGGTGACTATGCATCCACGCCTGCGCGTCCGCGTCTCGAGGCGCACCGTCTCTCCAAATCCTTCCATCACAGAACAGATCCATCGGCACCGCCCAACACCATCCACAAGGTCACCAGTCGAGCTTCATTCACCGTCTTTGATCGCTCACAGCACGGAATCGACGAAGAGGCGCAGACGGCAAGCGCAGCTGTTGGAGGAAACTCGTCATCTACAGATGCACCCCACCGTCGAGTCGAGAGCGTAGCGACAGCTTCGAGCAGCAGCGACCAGGACTTGCCCGATGATTATGACGATCACGACGCAGACAGCTACCGCCACTCTGATCTCAAGCGCAGTGCGCACAGCAATCGCGAATGGCACAGCTCACCACGCAGCAGCACAACGCTTCATCGTGATGGCCTTGATCACGAGGTCTCCGTCGGTGCTCCCTTACTCCACCGTCAGACCTCTGCCCTCAGCAACGCCCGCCCCGCTTCCAAACGCTCCAGGTCCATGTCGTCCTCCCACGCAGCCAACTCGACATTTGGTCAAGCGCTCACCACTATCGTCGGTCTGCTCATTCACGCTGCAGCAGACGGAATTGCGATGGGTGCCTCGGCCCAATCGGGCGATGAGACGCTCACCATGGTCGTTTTCATCGCCATCATGGTACACAAGGCACCCGCAGCTTTCGGATTGTGCGCCATGCTCATGTCACAGCGTCTTTCGCGCACATCCATCCGCAAAGCTGTTGCCATCTTTGCCCTCGCATCCCCCGTCGGTGCGCTAGTCACCTACGGTTTGCTCGCCTTGTTCTTCGATTCTGGCCTTTCCGCCGTACACGGCGCTACAGCAGATGCACAGGGCGGTATCGACGGCAAGAGTATCGGCACCGCGTTGGCATTCTCTGGTGGCACTTTCCTGTTTGTCGCTTTCCACGCCGTACTCGAGCTCGCCGGAGCTGAAGCCGACACCGTTCCAACGCATTCGGCCAGTGCAGATGCGCCGGGCGAGACTCAGATCCTGGGCAAGTGGCTCAGAATCGTACTGCTCATCGCCGGAGCGTGCACGCCTAGGATGCTTCAAGGTCTGTTGGCCAGCTTGGGTGCCGGCGAAGGTCATCATCATTGAGCTCACTGTAATTGTATTTGTACCCTTTCGCACACGGCATCTAATCCTTCTGAAACGAGCATGTCGATTTTGCTGTGATATGGCGGCTGATGCGATTGCGCAGAAGACGAGAGACAGTGAGAACGGGCGTGCAATGGCAACGTCAAAGATCATGCTTCTCTGACACAGAAGCAGACTGGGCATTTGTCCTCTTTCTCGCTGGCCCACCGCTTGACGCCTCTGTCGGTGTCAAGGGTGGCTTGCCACTCTGCGCGCTCTTCTCTTCGTTCAACTCTTGGGTCTTGGCTTCGCCTACTGGCGGAACCACAGTCTCCTTCTTTCCAGGGATGAAGTTGGCACCTGCTCCTACAACTGCGATCAGCGTCCTTGAACAGACCATCTGCCAGACGGTACTGCTGATCGCGCCTTTCGGTGCCCTCGGTAGGGCTAAGAACCATCCGACGGGGCCGAACCAGCTGTGTTCCGAGGGAGGTAGCCAGAAGATCGGTGTCTTCGAGTACCAGCTCGTCACCGCGAATGGGAAGATGGAGGTGACGACGAACAGCAACCCAGAGACGACCATGTTGAAGGTTGATCGAGAGGAGGTGAGGGTGGCGTTGGTGGCTTCGAGCGTCGCAAGCTGTTTGTCGACCGAACGACGGAGTTTTGCCCATTTGGCGAATTGGTCCTGGGAAGACGTGGCGGAGAGCTGTTGTTTGGTGGTGAGGATTTCGCGACGAAGGCGACGTTGTGCGGATAGTGTCGAGCGGTGGAAGAGCGATGTGTACAGTAGCCATAGCTGTGAAGAAAAAGGACGGCGGGCATGGTGTCAGTTTGATTGATCTTCGCTGAGGATTGCGGGTTGGATGTTGGGAAAGACTTACGATGTCCTGCAACCTCTGTTTGCCTATCGCAGCGATGGTCTGCACCACCACGACAGAGAGGAAGATCACTATCGCCGGATGCATCTTGATTGAATCCTGCAGGAGTTCTTGTGGGGGCTGCTTCAGCGTGATAGGAGGAAGAGATGGTCGTCGAGTAAAAGGAAGGTGGACAAAGCGTTGACGGTCGAGAGGAATTCTTCGCGTCGCCTTTGTTGAAGATGGTCTGCCGGCCGAAAATCGCATTGCTCGCCTCCACACCAACACTTTCTCTCCTTCGTGCGAGGGCCCTTTCGAGGTGTCTCTTGGCTTCAGGCCATCATTCGCGCCGAGGAACAGCTGCCGGTCAACGTCTGTTCAAGACCGCTGCTGTCCGTTACGCTCTAAGGACACTATGTCTGGACTAGCAACATGGCAGATGATCAGACGGCCGACCGAAGAACAAAGGTACTAGCGTGGGGGAGCAACCTCTTCGACCAGATCCCACGAGACAAAGACGACGGCACTTCACAATCTTCCATCTTGCAGGATGCTGCATCCGTGGTAGCTGTGTGTACGTATCAGACGGTCTGTCGCAGCAAATCTGGCAAAATCAAGGCTTACGGTGAAGCACCTTCGCTCGTCGAAAAGGCTTGTCGGGACTTGCTGCAAGACACGAAAGTGGACGATAGGCTTGTGTTTGTAGGTCATGACATCTTCGAGGCTATATTGGATGTCAAAAGTGATCGATGCTGCTTTCTGAGGTACGCAGAAGATGATGAGGAAGAGGGAGGACGATATGAGATGATCGAGGGATGTGGGTGGGAAACGGCAGCGGTCGATGGGAGAGGTCGGTGTATGGCACTAGACCTGGAGGGGCGCGTATATCTCTTTGACTCTGTGGCCATGTTCAGGATCACGACGGGACAGAGCGAAGCTGCAATCACAGCGAGAGAGGCGGCTCGGTTCACAGCTCATCCCTGTGCCGAGGGCAGCCCTGCAAAGGAAGCGAAAGCACCGGCTCCACTACCCAAGTTCGACAAAATCTCGGCAGGCAACGCACACTTTGCGCTGCTTTCCCACAGTAGCCGCACACCTTCACCGGTATGGATCTTCGGCGATGCTCGATTCGGTGCCATTCCGATGCAACCATTCTCGCACACCACCCTTGTAGGGAAGCTACCTTTGACGAAAGCCAAAGGAAAATCTCCTTCGTCCGACTTGCCAACGACCGATGTACGCTACCTCATGCCAGTACCCTACTTTTCACCTCACGAAGGCTTCCCATCCCGCATCGCAAACATCTCCGCCGGTAGTCGACACAATCTCGTCCTCACCTCCGGCGGCGACCTCTACGGATGGGGATGGAACGAAGATTCCCCTCTTCTGCCTTTCGACTCCAGCCCGACGAATCAAGGTTGGGACACCAACATCGTGTCCGAACCCACACTCATCCCTCTCCCCTCTGCTCCCAAGGATGAGCTCTCGCTCACCGCAATAGCCGCATCGAACGGTCGATCCTTTGGGATCACTACGGAGGGACAGTTGGTCATTGCTGGTTCGAACGAATTCGGATGCTTGGGTCTCGACAAAGATTTGGGTGGTGCGGAGAAAAAGCCGAGGTTCGAACGAGAGTTCAGTCAGATCAAGAAGGAGTACGAGTGCGTCAATGGCTGGCAAGTGCATCCCAGTTGGAAGGAGGGGGAAGAGATCAGGAGAGTGATGAGAGTGGATGCGACGATGCTGGCGACTTTCATCACGGTTGAAACGACAGCCTAGGGCTCGATGTCGGCACGGCATAAAAGGTTTGGTTGTGTATCATTGGGTCACGGGATAGAATACAAAACCTGTCAAGCAGCTTACGTGCGTTCCGCGATGAGGAATCGCTGTGCAGTGCATCAACCCCCGCATCAAGCGTCTTTCATCTCGACATCACCAGCAGGAGCAGCTGCAACCGGTACCTCGTCCTCGAACGTCGTGGCAGGCGCCGAAGCGGCCGGATCCGTCGTCAAGAGCGTCTCTTCCTGCGCTGCTGTAGCCTGCTCCGCCTCTGCGCCTGCGGCTAGCACTGCTAGCGTAGCATTGTCGGTCTCCTGACCGAGCACGGGCTTGTCGTGGAGCTGCGATTCGACCTGTGGTTGGATCTGGGGCGTGTTGGATCCTGTGCCTGTTGCAGTCCCTGCTTCTCCTTGAGACGAGGGTGCTTGACTGAGCGGCTGTGGTTGTGTGGTGCTCGGTTCGAGTGCTGAAGCGGCTGGTGTGTGGGCGAGGGAGTCATCGGGGGTGTTGTCAACGGTGGTGTTGACGCTGGAGCTTGGTTCTGACAAAGTAGACTGTGTGACGTGTGCTGGGATCGCAGAGGCTGGAACAACCTCGCTTCCCTCACCCACAGCTGCTGAAGGTGCGGCTGGAGGGTCTTTTGGAGCGATAGTGCCCAGCCCACCATCAGCACTCGAGAGCGACCCTCCTGCAGCAGGCGTTCCCACAGCCGGCGCGTTGTGGATACTCTGCACGGGCGCTTCCACAATCGCCGCGTCGTCCGCTACTCGATCCTCTGCCAGCACATCTTGCTCTTCGGGGAACGTGATGAGCTCATCCGGTGCGCGAACCCATTTGAGGATCTTGACACCGACCGTAGTAGAGGAAGACGATGACGCGCTGCCATCGGGTGCGGTTCCTGTGGGAACAACCCATTCCTGGCGCCATTTCACGATTGGCTCGGTAGCCTGTCGGCGCACTTCGTGCTCGAGGTTGGGTACGAATCGTCCACCGAATCTTGACATGTCTGCAGGATCGGCGTTGAGTTCCTCGAGAGACTAAATAGATCGCTGGAAAGTGAGGTGTTGGATGGACGTGCGAAATGCAAGACAGAACGCGTTCAAAGCTGCAAGCCCGCAGCGAAAAGAAAAGCCGCGTTCCGAGGTCCCAGGCACGCGATTCTTCTCGCTAATTTCGCACACTGACGCCATACATACTGGAACGGCTTCGTGGAAGCACGCTTTCTGCCAGCACAGTCAAGAGATGCCTCTACGTCATTCAAGAGGGGAGACAATGGTTCATGCAAATATGAATTGACGGTGTTACTAGTACACGAATTGAGGATTGATTGAGCCCACGGAAGGGTCGAGGTAGAAATACACGTATCCGCGCCGTGCAAATGCGGATCGATCGTGTGGCTTTCGAGACAAAGAGGACTGGAGAAGTCCGTCATGCTCTTGCGAATGTGATCTGTTACGGAATGATCGGAAGAAAGGGTGAGGATGGTCAGCAATGACGATCACGACAGGATGGAATTCTCCTAACATTGTGAAGCTTACTTTGAGCTTGTCACCAGCACCAAAATTGTAGCCGTTGAGTGCGCCACGAGCAGTTGCGCTTGACGGAATATCCGAATACTCGACGAAGGCGATGTCGGCCTTGCCAGGGATCGTTTGAACGTCGACGTAGCCCGTGTATCTGTTACGGAGACAAGGTTATTGCGGAGGTCGAGGAGAAGAAAGTCAATGAGGGTGTCAGTCAGTGTCGAGCGGCTGATGGACTTATCAACGTTGGATACTTACGCTGAGAATAAGCTCTCCAGCTCCCCCTTGCCGACGCCATCTGGGATGTTTTGCAAGAAGAGCATCTTGTTGGGAGGAAGGTATTCGTCGGGCATCTCGTGTTGGGCCCTTTTAGCTGCTGCCTTCTCAGGCTCTGCGATCTCTCCGGCGGCAGCTCTCCTTGCTCTGTTCTTCTTTTCGAGCTCCCTTCTTCGGAGCACATTGCCTCTTCTCGCCATCTTCTTGTGCTCCAGTCTTTGCTCCTTGTGCTGCTTGAACTCTTCGGAATCTTGTCCGCCCTGATCTTTGAGCTTTTGCAGGACCTCGGCGTCCGATTTGGACTTGGCGAAGCTAATCTTCATGGCCTTACCGTACAGAGGAAAGAGGTGTGCTTCGCGTCGAGCTTTGTCCGCCGCTTTGACGTCATCCAGCGAGACAAACGCCTGACCTCGCATTCGAAGGTTGGTGTGCGATACGACCGACAGGACGGTGCCGTAGTTGGAGAAGAGGTTGGCGAGAGTGGCTTTCATGGTTTCGAGCTTGACTTTCTCGTTGAGGTTTTGGACGTAAAGCGTCTGACCTGCGTCTGATGGCAGCGGTGGTGGCTCGTCCGAGTCAACGCTCTGGTCCATGGGCGTTCCAAACGGTGGTGGTGGTAGCGAGGACATCCCCGGCGGCGGAACGGAAGGCGGTGACATGCCCACGCCAAATGACGGAGGTGCCGGCGAGTTCGACATGCCTTGAGCCTTTGCCTCGTATAAAAGGTTATGAGGACGGGACGAGGAGGATCGACGTGGGAAGAAGTTGGAAGCATCAGCACGAGCGCCATGCGGAGCTGCCGAAATCCGAGCTCAAACATCACTCTCGGAAGTCGGTCTGAGTCCGAGTGAGACCGCACTGCTGTACAAGCCTAAAAAAGTCGAAATGCACGCTGAAATGCACGGCAGCAACGAACCCTGAAGACGCGCTTTCAGTTGAAATCACAATCAGCATCATTCTTCTGCTCAGCCATCATCCATCCATCCTTTCCATCGCTCCTTACTTTCATCGCCCTGCCTTCGATCAGCGTTCAGCAACCATCAGCTCAGCTGTATGCCACCACCAGACTCTCGCGCTGATCACACCACCGCGAATCATCCACTCTGGCCCTCATCTCGATCATCTCCAAAGGACGCGTTCCATCATGTCGTCGCGTATCGAAAAGGGTGGTGCTCGGTTCAAGCCCTCCATCGTCCCGAGGAAGTCAACAGGAGGAGCTGCCACAAGTGGCGGAACACCAGTGACCGCTTCACCGCAAGCGGCACTTCCTACACAACAACCCACTCCAAGCTCCTCCAGTGGTCCCCCTCCATCTCCCTCGCTTACTCCCGTAGTCACAGCCCGACACTCGCGCCCACCATCCGTTCGCAGCAAAGATTCGGCCGTCGCCCCTACTGCAATTCCGCCGTCGGTCTCACAACCATCTGCGACGCAAGCTGGCTCGTCCAAGAGCTATGCCTTCAATGTCTCTCCTTCCATCATCAACAAGCCAGGTGCCAGCACGACTACTCGCACCAGCGTCACCGCCGGGCAGACCTCATCCAGCGCTTCCAAAGCGAAGCCTGTGTTCCGCAGACCATCCGTCTCGAAACCTCGTCCAGGCTCCAGGGCGTCCCTCACTCCGGCGCCAAACTTTGCGCACCCTCCCGCACCTGCGTCACAGCCCTTGCAGCCGCTAAGCGAGCACGCGACACGCACCGATATTCCTCCCAGTGTCGGCGGCGCTGCAAGCGACACAGTTTCAGAGGTAGCTCCGGCTCGTGCCGACGCGACCCGGGTTCCGCTCCAAACCGATCTCATCATCGACAAGGCTTCCCAGCCTGATCCTCTGCAAGTGCCGCTCCGATCTAGCAGGTCAAGAGGTGCAAGCACTACGCAGGCCGAGGTCACGACCGCTATAAAAGAGAGTGCCTCTCAACAGGAAACCGCGCCATCCTCGCGTTCTCAACGTAGGGCAGCGGTGACTGCTGCTGCGCCATCGGCCCCTCTGACCGAGCTGAACGGGACCGCCAATCCTGTTTCCTCGTCCAGGAAAGGAAAGGCGCGCGAAATCTCACAGACGAGCAAAGCGGGAGACGGCCTCGCATCGGCGCAAGGTGTCAAGGCTGGATCGCAGGCTGCTGGTACGGCTGCGCTGGCCACCGATGCCGAAAAAGCTGCGAGTGCAGCCCAACGTAGACTCGATGCGGCTGCTCGTCTGCAAAAACGCCGACTCAAGCGCAAAGAGCTCTCCTCTGGGAAGCCCAGGCGTCCTCTATCCGCCTACTTGCTCTTCGTCAATTCGGTGCGCTCGCAAAGACAGACTCAAAATCCGGACATGCCCCTCACAGAGCTCACAGCCGAGATAGCCGCCGAATGGCGTGAGCTCGAGCCTGCGCAACGAACCAAATGGGAAGCAGAGGCTTCCTTGCTGCGCCAGCAGTACGACACGGCCCTCGACGCCTGGAAGCTTGCACACCCAGAGGGCGTATCGCTTGGTCCCGAGGACGAGAGCGATATGGAGACGACGTCGGAAATCGACGAGGATGGCGAACCCATCCGTCGCAAGAAGCGTCGCATCACTGCGTCTCGTAAGCCACACACCGTTTCGGACGATGAGGAAGAGTATCGCAAGCAGGTATTTCACGAAGGTGAACAGCTCGCATCCAGCCGCATCGATCCGGAAAACATCACCATGGCCGACATCAGCACGGCCGACTACAGGAAAGGTCGCGCTGGTCCACGGACCTTCGAAGCGGATCGCGTCTACAAGAGGCTGGTACATGACAGACGCGCAGCTGCCAAGTCGGCGCTGCTCGGCGAGCACGTGTTGGGCGAGAAAGTCAACCACGCTTCGCCGTCGCCCGCGCCAGCCGCAAACATCATCCGAACGGCCAACGGCGTTCCCGTCGCCACGGGTGCTGAAGAGGCGCTTCAGGGTGAAGAAGAAGTCGTCGGAGAGCAGACGGGAGAAGAGGACGAGGACAAGGACGAGACTGACGCAGACGGAACCACGGACGGAGAGGGTGTCTCGAGCAGTCGTCGCGCACGCAGAAGGCGTGAACCATCGGTCGCCGCCACGGAAGTATCGTTCCGCGAGAACCGCTTTGCTGTTCAGACGCGTATCGTAGACGGCAAGATTGTGCTCGACGAGACTTCCCTTTTTGCCAACTACGGCAACGGCGAGGAGGATCGAGATAATATGGAGGTCGTCGACGAACGAGAGGGGGACCGTTTCGTCAACGCTTCCACCTACTCACGCAAGCTCGGCAGGAACAAGAAATGGTCAGCGGACGAGACGGCCAAATTTTATCGATGTCTGCAGCAGTGGGGTACTGATTTCGAGATGATCGCTCGCCTCTTTCCCGGTCGGGACAGGGTGATGATCAAGAAGAAGTTCAACGTGGAAGAGAAGAGCAACGCAAAGCTGGTCGACGAGGCGCTCACAAATTCGGTGCCCGTCAATCTCGAAGCGTACGCACAGGCCATTGGTGTGGACCTTTCGGGTCCGCCGCCCGAAATCAAAGCTGATCTGCACGACATTGAGTCGCTGGCTGCCGCCGCTGCAGCGACGGCGGTGGATGTGGCCGTCAAGAAGCGTGAGGGCACTGCGACCGCCTCTAGCCGCAAAGGTGACCGTAGCGACGCCGAACAAGACGATGGTGACGACGGCTACGAGTACGAAGAGGTGGTCGAGATCGACGACGATGGCAACGAACAGGTGATCCGTCGCAGGCTGGGCAAGAAGCCGGGTCGCAAAGGCAGCAAAAAGAAGCGCAATTCGACAAGAACTCACTCGACTTCTACGCCTGCGCCCTCTGCACCCGAACCAGCGTCAGAGCCCGTTGCGTCGGCAATTGGCACCCACTCCGCGGCGATTGATGCAACCGAAGCGAATCCAAGCACCGGTGCCAAGGCCAGGTCTACCAAGTCGAGCGGACCGCCTTCGATCGGGAGCCGCAAAAGCACCAGAGCCACACGAAAGCGCGCCGCTTCCATCAACAGCAGCAAAGAGGCTCCAGGAGACGGCAGAGAAGTTGAAGAGATTGTTGGCGAGCTATGATGCCATTGCAGATTCTGTTCACGCAATGCCATTTTGTCGGCGCGCAGATGTTCAGCCAAACCATGTCGATTGAGTGTGTAGAGAGCAGCGGAAATTGGCGCTTGTTGGGGGCCTCTGCATTGAAGACCGTGTGACTCCTGCAGGAAGTTGGACTCGTTTGGGACCAGCATGACGTGACGTTGACGATGAGGGGTCGCTGCTAGCGTCGAGCGAAAAATTGTCGATCATGGGATCTCCAGAAATCATTCGCTCATGGTGTCTCAGCAATTCGAGCGAAGCGAGGCATTATGCGTCTTTTCCTCCCGCAGAACCGACGGCAATTCCGCTGCACGAGGACGTCGTTTTTCCAATTGATCCTCACTAAGGGGAGCGGTTGCTGCCCCGCAAATCACCAACGGCTGTGTGGAGGGAAAAATTCTCCGGCGTCAACTCAGCGCGAGCAGAACGGCGATCCGCGCACGTCAGACAAGACCCCGAAGAAAAAGCTCTCTGATCCTGTGTTTGCTAACCGAATCGCCGAGAAAGAACCGCACAACAAAGCATCGGCTAAGCAGAGATGAGGCACACACCCTACAAGAAAAGTGGAGCATTCGTTAAGGATGTGGAAGAAGAGAGGGTTCTGGGTTGCGGGGTTAAGCCACTGTCCGACTTAACCCCCGGGGCGGGAAGACTAGGTCAGTGGCGCTAGGAGTCTGACAGCCGCACATGTACACTTTGGATTGAGAACGAGAGATGGCATGTCGATCGCCGTGTCGGTGCGATCGGTCTGCCGTATGAGGTGGCAGCGACTGACTAAGCGGCGTTGAAGGTGTCAAAGCACGTATGATGGCTAAGCAGTAGTGCTGAAGAATCATACGATCCTGCATTCTCGATGCTGTGAGACGTTGTATATATAGGAACCACTGCTGCTGCTTCTGGGGGAGCATCTATTCAACAACACTTCAACGTACACCATGTTGATCCTTCAGAGTTTGCTCACCTTGCTCCCGCTGCTGAGCGTGGTCTATGCCGCTTCAATCCGGCTGGACGCTCGCCAGAACGGCAACAGCAGCAGCAGCAGCAGCAACAACAACGGCACGTCGAGCAACTCGACAGCCGCCGGACCTTACGGTCTCAGCAATGCCAGATGCGAGAACGTCAAGCTCTCGGTCCCCGTCAACCTGACCCTCGCCAACTTCACCAACGTCGACAACAACTACTCTAACCAGTCGTACATCACTCGACAGGTCATCGACTTTACCGAAGCTCAAGCCAATTGGACCGCCGCACACGGTCCAAGCATGAACACCACGTTCAACCTGAACCGCACCTTCTCGATCAACGGCTACTACTGCACGCCCATTCGAGGTGCCAAGAATGACAGTGCGCTGTGGAACTTGGTCCACGGTATCGGATTCGATTCGAGCTACTGGGACTACACTCTGTCGAAGGAGTACAGTGTTGTCCGACACGCTGCTAGCTACGGATACAGCACTTTCAGGTACGACAGGTTGGGTACCGGTGGGAGCGAGACGCCTAGCACCGGTGGTTTCGACGTCGTACGTGCCCAGACCGAGGTAGCCATCTACCAAGGTGTGCTGCAGCAGTTGAGGAACTCCACCAAGGTTGGTGGCAAGAAGCACAACAAGATCGTCGGTATCGGCCATTCCTACGGCTCGATCCAGACGCAAGCGGTGTCGATGATGACACCTCAACTGCTCGACGCCGTTGTCCTGACCGGTTACACTACCAACTCTACCAACTTGCCCGGCTACCTGCACGCCGCTTCCTACTCTATCGCTAACAAGATCTTCCCCGATCGTCTGGCGAACAAATCCGACATCTGGCTCGTCACTGGCAGCAACGCCTCGGACATCAACGGCTTCTTCTACCCGCCTTACTACTCGGAAGCGTCGTTCGACCTCGCTCGCTCCACCGAACAGGCCGTCACCCTGGGTTCGCTGTTCACCGTAGGCGCCGTAGGCGGCATGAGCAACTTCACCGGACCCGTTCAGGTGGTCAACGGTGCCAAGGACTTTATCTTCTGCTCGAGCAACTGCTGGGGTGGGCCCAATGGTACCGACATCCCCAGCGGTGTCAAGATGCTCTACCCGAACGCAAAGAACTTTACCAGTTACATTGCCGAGAACACGGGTCACGGTATCACGGCTCACTACAGCCAGCCGATGGTGGCAGAGGAGATCGCACAGTGGATCGCTGCGCAGGGTTTGTGATGGATCCGGCAGCATGTAGATGATTCGCCTCCGGGACATTTGGTTGTCTACGTCGATGGTCGAAGTTCCGAAATCCTGATCCTCAGTCGTTTTGTGATCGCCTTGATATGTGTGTGTGTGCGTGCAGCCAGATGGGAAGCGTAAGGCGTTGAGCTGATTGTGAGCGCCATGCCCATCAAAGCTTAGACCGTGACTGCTCCGACTCGACCGAGATTTTTGACAATGGCTCTCTCAACCTTCCCGGCATAGCGACTGGCTTCCTACTGTGTCTGTCCACGAACACGTGCGTGGAGGTGATCAGCGCAGCCACCTCCTTACCCTCCTCACTGATCGAGACCTGGTAGGTGACCGAGCTCTTGCCCAACTTGACCACTCTCAAGCCCACCTTGAGCGGTGTAGGGAAGCTGCACGAGGCGTAGTACCTGCACGAGTTGCTGATCACCAACCCGACGATGCTCGACACGTCCTTCTCGGAAGCTGCTGAAGTGGCTGAGGTAGAGGTGGTGGAGGAGGGGGAAGAGGGCTGGATGAAAGGCTGGATGCCGCAGGCGTTGACGAGGTAGGCGTTGATGATTGAGTCGGCTATGAGGTAGTACGATGAGTTGTTGAGGTGACCGTACTGGTCGTTGTCGAGCCATCGTGTTTGGTAGGTTACCGTGTGGGGCCAGGGGCCTTTTGCTTCTGACATGGTGGGCGATGGATCGTTCTGAGGGGATCTGACGGGAGTAAATTCGATCGATCCGCGAGTTTTAGTACGAATGAAGATGAAGTGGGCGGAAGACAAGGGCCGAAGTGTTGGGAAATGAGGTCAGAAAGAATAACGAGAATGACAACCGGAACCGGCACAGGTTGGTGCGAAGAATAACCGGCAAACAACCCCGCAATTTCAGAATGCGGACGATTAACAACTTTCGTGGAAAATCGGAGAGGAAAATGAGGTCAATTAAAACTCCACCTACATTCCTCGTCTCATTCACATTCATCATCACAAAACAGGTCGGGTCCAGTGAACTGTAACAAGTCTGGTTCATTGGTGCTGTCCACATGGTAATGAGGGTATATTTCTACGAGAATCGCAACGGTAAAAGGAACAAGTGCTACTGTTCAAGAAGCGACATGAGCTCAGCAGCCGATTTCGACGCCTTTGCCTCTTCTGACGCTTCGAATAGTGCCGCAGGCGCCATTGTCGCTCTACCTCTCCTCATCAGTCCTGTCGCGGAAGATGGCAAAACTGATTTCCTGGCTTGAGGATGAAGCGACTTCCTCCCTCCCGCGGCCACCTTCCTCGAACAAGTCGCATCTTCCAACAGCTTCTGTGCAGCGCCATCCAAATCGACAACTGCTTTCTGCAAAAGGGTATAAGCTTGCAAGTCTCGCTGAGCATCCATATCTCCGTTGACCTGAGATGCCTTGGGTATCCCGTGCGATTTGCACTTTACATCCACCAGCTTATGCGCAAGGTAGCGCAGCCAAAGTACGTTGGTCGCTGGGAAGTAGCTCTGCCACGAACCGCGCGTGACGCTTCGCATCTCGCGATACACTTCGAACTGTGGGTCGCCCGAACCGTCGAACAGCGTTTCGTCGTCGAAAGGGTAGTGCAGCACATCGTCCTTTTTCGCCTTCTGCTTCGTGGTGACCGGCACAGTACAAGCACGTGACAGGGTGAAATCGATGATCGTAGCCTTGACTCCAGAGACTTTTGGATCAAGCAACCAGCTCGACGTGTCGCCTCGACTGTGAGTCTTGGTCGAGACGTCCTGTGCGACGCCCTGCACGAGGATGTTGCCCCAATGCAAATCACGATGCTCGAATTCGTACTTGGACTCCATCACTCCCAATCCGCCCACCACCTGCCAAAAGATGGAAGCTGCTTGCAACCAAGATTTCACCCTGAGACTCTCCAAATCCATCCCGCCATCGGTCATGACGAGCAAGGCGTAGACTTGCTGTCGTCCGAGAACGTCTGGTCGGATGTTTTCTGCGCCTTCACCCGTCTTTGTGCGTCGTTTGTCGTCCCAGCGATCCCAGGCTTGGATGAGTGCGGAGGGATACGATCCTCGAACTATGTGTGCCGCACGTAGCGATACGAATGAGTCAGAGGCACAAGATCCGCTTCCGACGAGTTGCATCAGCCGGATCTCGCGCTCGACGTCGGCAGCTGGTGAGGTGAATGGTAGGTCATCTCGATTGACGGTTACGCCGTCGACCGAGTTCGGACTTGAGATAGGGATGATCTTGAGCACGACTGCTTCGTGTTTGCTTTGTTCGGCTCGAGACGACGCGAAAATCTTGAAGACCTCGCTGTAGCTTGCTTCGCCAATCTTTTCGACACGGCGACGTGAAGAAGCAGTGCCCAAACGAAGCTGCTGGATCACCTCTGTAAATGACTTCGGCTTGGACTGCGAGACGCAATCAAGGAGCCCAAAAAGGCTGCTGGTGTTGCCGATCGCCTCGTCACCATCCGAGACGGCCAGGTCGGTCACCTGAGCCGCGAGTTGATTGGCAGGATCTTGCTCGCTTTCGTCGTCTGAGCCTGGCTTGTCGTCTTGCTCGTCCTCATCGTCGCTGTTCGCCGCGATGCGTCGGGTGACGCGTTTGTTCTGCTTGGCTTTCGCCTTTGCTGCAGCGCTCCTCCTCTTCTCTGTCGAGGCGTACGAATCATCGCTGCTGGGACCGATCATGCTCAAGGATGATTCACTCGTTCCGGCAGCTTCAAACGAAGAGTCTGAAACGCCCGCGGCTGAGGACAGAGACGAGTCGGAGATGGAGATCGCCGACAATGCCGATGTGCCGAGAGCGGTCGTTTTGCGCGGTCTCGCAGCCATCGATTTCCGTACGCGTCCTCCTTCCTTCACAGCTTTCGGCTGCGGACGCTCGTGTTGTTCCTGCGCTGCGAGCTCGGCCAGCTGTCGAGCTTTTTCGGCAAAGTACGACTTGGTAGGCACGGGTCGACGCGGAGTCATGTCCCTGTCGGTGAAGTCGTAGTCCTGGATCGCCATACGTGCTGCTTGTGCTGCTCGTCGGGATGACCTGCCGGCGGGCTGGTTGGGTGGTGGTGTTGATTCATTGGGCAAGGTCGGTGTCGATGATCTGGCAGGAACGGGCTTTCTGACGGTTCTGGGAGAATCAACTGCGCCTGTGCTGGACTTGGTGCGACGTGCTTTTGGTGTCGCATCGATTGCGCTCCGAACGAGAGCCTTCTTAGGGCTCGACCGCTTCTGCGATTTGGCTACAGGCTGCTCGTCCTTGTTCAAGGTCTTGCTTGCGAGCGCTGCTCTCTGCTCAGACGGCTCCTTCGCTTTGGCCGAGCGGCTCGAGCTCGAAGATGAAGGTGCAGTGGAGCTGCAAGCCGAGTGAAAGGAAGAGCTGGAGTCCGCCGTCTCGTAAGCCGAGCTCTGATCTGCCGCAGACTGGTCTCTGAGAGTGTCTTGAATCGATCCTGCGCCGTTCGATCCCAAAGACAAAGGCAAGACGGATGCCCGGGATTTACCATAAGTGACCTTGGGCTTTGTCTGCGGCTTGAAAAAGCCAAAAGGATCGTTCTCGTCGTTCTCGAGCGAGGTGAAGGTGGAGTGCCGGTTCACGACCCTGACTTCGGCTTTGCGACCGTACACCGACACCTTTTTGGTGTTGCCGGAGAGGAACGACATCACCGAAGTACGAGGCTCCTTCGCGGAAGGCTTCGAAGCTGGAATTGCTTGTTCGGTGTCGGATGGTGATGAGATGGTTGTGATGACGATCAGGCCATCCACATTTTTAGCGTCCAGGTAGCGAATGCAAAGTCCCTGCATCCGAGCATCACATTCGACCAACACCAACACAACTCTCACACTGCTCAGCCCGGAAATATTAGATTCTCGCCAAAAATCAACGCGAAACCGACACGTGACTGCGACTTGCTTGGACGCACCCGTATTACGTAAGCGGCCCTGAAAAGTCGTTTGGCTTTCTTCCTTTCCGATACGAACCAGAAGAAATGACATCGATCAAGCACCTGCTACTCCGCACACCACCGCGGCACCATCCCACCACCACCACCCCTCTATTTATCAACAATGTCGCTCCTCGTACCCGGTGCAGCCGCCAGGGCGCTCGCTTCAACATCTTCTTCAGGTTCCCGATCCTTTAGCACCTCAATTGTCACATTGAAAAAGTCGAACCGCGCTCGTGGTGCCGCCAGAAAATCACCTCGCAACCAGGCACTCTTTGCCGCTCTTGCTCCACGTTTATCTTCAAGGCAAGGCGGAATCGCTGCAGCTGCTGCAAATGCAAGCGGCAAGTCTGGCAAGAAGGCATCCAACAATCTGGAGCCAGAGGAGGGCGAGACGCTTTTGACGCTCGAGCAGGCGTGCGAAGAGCTGCAGGCACACGGAGCTGCCAAGAGACCGCTCAACGCTTTCGAGGTGCACATCGTCACATCCGTCTCCTCGCATCAGACCAACGCCCTTCGAGGTCGAATCGCATATCCCAAAGATCCGAGGACAAAGCAGGAGCGCCTTCTCGTATTCGCCGAGGAAGGCTCAGATGCTGCCGAGGCGGTCAAAGAGATTGTCCAGAACGAGGCTGCATCTTCATCTTCGGCATCAGAGCCAGGTATCATTCTCGGTGGCTCAGAACTCATCTCGCAGGTACTCAACAACCGAGTCGCTGGCTTCACAAAGGTACTTTGCACCAACACGCTTCTCTCAGAGGTGTCAAAGGGTCTCGCGAGATCGTTGGGTCCCAAAGGTTTGATGCCCAACCCTCGTCGTGGCACAGTGGTCCCTGCCGATGACCGTAAAGCCATCCTCAACGCTATCCGCGAGTCCAAAGGTGCCATGGACTGGAGATCTGACAAGGTCGGCGTGATCCGAGGTGCGGTGGGTCGTCTCAATTTCGACAAGCAGGATGTCAAGAAGAACGTCACTACACTGCTCGATGCTATCGTTCAAAAGGTTCCCACCTTGGGCTCGCAGCAAGCGGCACAAGGAGCGGGTCAGGCGAAAGAGTATGCGCCACGCGGTAACCGATCTCCGGGAGAGCTCAAGAAGGCAGCAGGCATCATCAAGCAGGTTCACCTCAGCTCTACTCAAGGTCCAGGTATCAAGCTCGACTTGCGCGATGTTCTGGCCTGAGTCAATCTTTGAATCCAGATCGATCAATGCGCACTAGGCATCAATATAGAAGCGGAAGATGAATGTGTTGTGAGATCCCCTTTGAATTCAGAAAGCGCCATGTCGGACCATCCGACAAGCTCGCTTACAGTGTCTCGAGTCAGTTCAAGGGAAAGTGACTGGATGGTATCTATGAGATTTCGATTCTTTTCGTTATGAACAAAGCACAATACAATTTCGGAAGCGCCGACGCTGGAGAAGAGCTTTTCAGAGCGACCAGCTCTGCAAGTTCTTGTAGTGGACACCTTCACCGTCGATCACGCGGCCCATGACAACAGGACGCTCGCCCGCCTGGCTCAGCATTCCCAGGATCCTCTCCTTTTGCGCTTCCTGGACGATGAGGACCATGCCAATACCGTTGTTGAACGTCCTTGCCATCTCTTCAGGATCGACGTTGCCCGTGGCTTGCAACCACTCGAACAGTGCCGGTCGTTGCCATGATGACAGGTCGATCTCGACACCTTTACCTGGCGAGAGGATTCGTGGGATGTTTTCTGTGAATCCACCGCCAGTGATGTGCGATAGAGCAAGAAGGCCTTGTGCTTCGGCAAAGAGCGGTGTGAGAGCATCAACGTAGATGCGTGTGGGGGCGATCAGTGCGTCGCCCAGAGTGGCGGCAGGAGAAGAGCCATCCTTCTCTGCAGACCAGGGGCAGGGCGCAGACAGCGAAAGACCGGATCGGGCAACGATCTTTCGGACCAACGAAAAACCGTTCGAGTGAACTCCGGAACTGTGCAGACCAACAAGCACGTCACCAGCTTTGAGCTGGTCGAGCAGAGGCAGCAGAGCCTCACGCTCAACTGCACCGACAGCGAAACCTGCGAGATCGTAGTCGTCGCCCTCGTACATACCAGGCATCTCAGCGGTCTCGCCTCCGATGAGGCCACACTTGGCCTGTCGACAACCCTCTGCGATACCAGAGATGACCGAAGTGGCTACGGGAACGCTCAGCTTGGAGCACGCAAAGTAGTCGAGGAAGTAGAGGGGAGCAGCACCCTGCACGAGCAGGTCGTTGACCGACATGGCAACGAGATCGATACCGACCGTGTCGTGCTTGCTCATGTCGAGTGCAACGCGGAGCTTGGTGCCGACACCATCGGTACCGGAGACCAACACCGGGTCACGCATGCCGATGGCTTTGAGGTCGAACGTACCTCCGAAGCCGCCGAGCGACGCATCGCACCCTGGGCGGCGTGTCGACTTGGCTAGAGGCTTGATAGCCTCAACGAGCGAGTTTCCTGCGTCGATGTCGACACCGGCGGCGGCGTATGTGAGCCCGGCACCGTTCGAATTGGCGGCGGGCTTGAGAGCGCGGTGTGCAATGTCGCGACGGAAAGTCTTGCCTTCAAACTGAACGGCGTCGACACCCTTGTAGGCGAGCTCGACGGCCTCTTGGAGCGAATCACCGAAGGCAGAGACGGCGATGACACGACCACCGGCGGTGACGAGCTGTCCACTGGCATCGATCTTGGTACCAGCGTGGTAGACAGTGACGTTTTGAGGAACAGCGCCGATGGTGATCGGAACGCCGGTCGGGTATTTGCCGGGGTAGCCCTGGCTGGCAAGAACGATGCTGACTGCGTGCTGGTTGCGCACGACGGGCTTGACCGAGTCAAGACGGCGCTCGACACAGGCAAGCACGATATCGGCAAGGCTGGTCTGCGACTCATCGAGCAGCTCGAGAACGGCCTCTGTCTCGGGGTCGCCGAAGCGGACGTTGTATTCGAGCACCTTGGGACCATCGGCAGTGAGCATGAGTCCGACAAAAAGCATGCCGACAAAGGGGAAGCCCTCGTTACGCATGCCATCGATGGTGGGGACGAGCACCTCCTTGCGGATGCGGGCGGGGAGGTCGTCGACCAGACCTTCGGGAGCGGGGGTGTAGGCGCCCATGCCACCTGTGTTGGGACCAGTGTCGCCTTCACCGATGCGCTTGTGATCCTGGCAGCCGGGAAGAGCAGTGACGGTGTAACCGTCGGAGAATGCGAGCACGGACAGCTCAGGACCAACGAGTCTCTGCTCGATCAAAAGCGACGAGCCGGCATCGCCAAAGACCTTCTTGACGAGGATGTCTTCGACTCCTTGACGAGCCTCATCATCAGACTCCGGAAGAAGGACACCTTTGCCGGCAGCCAGGCCGGAAGCTTTCAGGACGACCTGTTGAGCACCACCGAGCTTTTGAATATAGGCGAGACACTCTTGCACCTGAGAAGCGTCAAAGGACTGGAACGCAGCGGTGGGGATGTTGTACTTGTCCATGAACGCCTTTGCAAAGGTCTTGGATCCTTCCATCTGAGCGGCGACGGGCGAGGGTCCAAAGACGGGGATGCCCACCTTGCGAAAAGCTAGCTCGACGCCATCGACGAGCGGCTGCTCAGGGCCGGGGAAGCAGAGGTTGATGCCGTTCTGAACAGCCCAGGCGGTGATTTCGCTAAAGTCGCCCGAGGCCTTGGGCGAGTCGAGGTTGGTGCATCGCGAGCCGAGGGTAGCGGTGCCGCCGTTGCCGGGAGCGCAGTAGACGTGCTCAACGCGGGTCGAGCGGAGGAAGTGGTTCGCGATGGCGTGTTCACGGCCGCCGGAGCCGAGGATAAGGACGCGGAGCGGTGCGGGCGATGGGAGCATCGACTCGAGGGGGATGTTGAGGGTGGAGGAAGCCATCTTGGCTCGCTTGTGGGCAGGTTCGTGCTGCGCCTGCATGCTAGGTCGTCTCTGGTGTGAGACGAAATGGACGCGCGACAAATGTGGAGCACCGAAGAGGCGGAGGACGGATGGTAAGGAGCAGTGAGTTCGGAGTGGGCCGACCACCAGAAAGAAGAAGAAAGAGAAGGTGTTCTGCGGCCGGCAGTGTCGATACGAGTTGGGTTTGCTGCTGCCAACACTTGCTTGGCTGGAATCACCAAAAGAAGCTGTCAAAACGCCTTCAACAAATCGCTGTGGAGTCAGTCATGGACAAATTTCTTCGCACGACCCTGGTCCAGGCGGCAGCTGCTGTTGCACCCCTCGAAGCTTTCTTCCAAAACCTTGTCTCGCTCGCCTTGACAGAACCACAAAAATTTTGGCAGCCAAAACGCGTTGAACGCCCCGACACCCGACGTGAGCACGAAGGGGCCCATGATCTATCGGCCGGGTCCAAAAGTTGACAGAAAACTGTTAAGTCGGCATTCTTATGTCTCTTTCACAGTGCGGTCTCGTTCTGCGAAATGGACGTACACTGCACGATTGTTGCCAGCCTTGAAAAGGACGCCGAGTCGATTCGGACCATTCCTCAGGATGCTGCACGTTTGCTGATCGTTCGCGTCAAATGTGCAGCGCGAGAGAGGGAGACTATCATCCAGATCCGTCTTGCTCCGCTTATCAGATTTCGAACGGCGCGGCTGGTTGCGTAAATTCCAGAGAGATGCAAAAATGCTCCTCCCACTTTGGCCTATCAGATTGCGAGGTTGCACGTCGATTTCTTGGCGGTCGCTGGCACGGCTTGGCCTCATCTGCATCTGGGCCAAGCGTCGAGCCTCTTCCTTTGTGCCGCATAGCCAAACATCTTACCTCTTTGCAAGTGAGGAGGACATTGTCAGCACGGAAGAGCCTTGGAAGTCAACTGTCGATCTCGAGTGCTCAGAGGAATGCCAACATCATTGTCTGCCAAGGTCGGGTCATTGACGAGGGAGAAAGGGCATTGACTCGGCACCGGCGCGTTTCCGCTATGTGATCACAAACTAGTTCGGTTCGCAGAGCGAGAGGTGCGATGCGCAAACATCCGAGGGAACGCGAGCCATGATCAAAGTTGCTGACTCGGCGGCGTTGTCGGAAGCTTGGTTTGCAGGAACGAACCAATCATCAAAATAATCAGATTGCCAGAAGAGGCCCAATCGGTTCAGGCGAAAGCTCGGTCCGAGCCAACTACAGTAAGGCAGGCAGACAGCCAGACAGACAGAGAGACAGTCTGCCGACTTTTGGTGTGTGTGGCGGGCTGGCCGGCTGCGGTGGAGAAACAAAAATGCGAATTTCAAAATTCCCTTGTCGATGCTCGGTGAGACTGCTGAGCTGCCGTTGATCCTGCCGCATGATTCACGTTTGAACGAAAGCCGTGACGCTCACTGGTGCATTTGCCTTCTCCTCGTTGCCAAGTCCCAAACGACTTCCACCCAACCCGAACAGCTCCGTTGCGTCGTACTTACCTTCTGCGCTACTTCCATCAATACCATCGCCACCATCTTCTAGATCTATCGCGCACGCATCTTCAGCCTGATACAATTCCATCAGGCCAGGTTCGCCACCTCGAGATCTGCGGTGTCCCACCATTACGTCAACTTTCATTGTGTCGGTGATTCCGTCGAGAGCTTCCAGAGCGTCTCGCTCGCTTCCCGTCGGCTCGCTGCTTCGACGCTTCTCCACCGATTCCACAGGTCTTTTACGCAATATAACCAGCAGCACGCGCGTGCGTCTCTCATCAGCAATGGCGCAGCCCATTCGAATCAAGAAGCCGAACGCTTCTGCTTCCACATCCACATCAGCCATCGCAGGTCCATCCAATAGCATCCATACTCGCTCTGGAGCCTCCGCAGATGCCTCCGAAGCGCACACGCAGAATGTAGTTGTGCTCGGTGGCTCGTATGGTGGTATGCACGCTGCCACCGTCTTGGCCCAGAAGCTGCCTCCCACTCACCGCGTCATCCTCATCGAGCGCAACTCGCATTTCAACCATCTCTACGTCTTTCCACGCTTCTCTGTCCTGCCAGGACACGAACACAAGGCCTTCATCCCTTACTCGAGCATTTTCAAGCATGCTCCTGTTCGTCCACAATCCCATCTCCAGCGCGGCCGTTCCGCTGCCGCAGCTACCAAGCACTCGGCTCCATCACCGAATCCAGCTCCGTCTGCTACACCTGCATCCACCGTCACGCGCAACGCGCTCGAGATGGGCTCAACCTCGTCATCGTCGGACCACAGACTCGGTTCTTCACGCAGAGCCGCCGCTTCGGCCTCAACCCCAAGTTCTATGCCCGATGTTCCTGAGGATTCCCCAGTGACCGCCGCCTCGCTCAACGCCAGCGTCGATGAAGATGTGACGGCGTCTCGCTCTGACTCGCCCGTCTCGTCTCGCGGCCGTTCGCAGGACAGTCGGCACTCCTCTCAGCTGTCCGTCTCTACGGATTCCAGCGCTGCCGACTCAGATTCCGGCAGCTCCGCCTACGACGTAGCCAGCACCGCAGCTTCCTCGTACATCGAAACCGACATCAAGGTTGCTAGCTCCAAAGGCTTCGAGTCCGAGCTTGCGCAGAGTGCCGCCAAAGCACGTCAGGAGGAAAAGTTGGGCAGACCTGAAATTCAGGTCACAGAGCTCAGCGATGCCGTCGAGCATGGTCTCGACTTGGATGGTCACAACGAGCGAGATAGTCAACACAATATTGCGAAAGGATTCGAAAACTCGTCGCCTCACATTGTTCTACAGGCTACCGTCACCGACATCTCTCCGACCCACGTCACTGTCACTCCTACCTCGTCCTCTTCGTCTCACCATCTGTCTCAATTCTCGCAGAAGAAGTCGCTCTGGGCCATCGACAGTGTCCAGATCCCTTACTCGCATCTCGTCTACGCGCTCGGCAGTCACCTCCCAGATCCGCTTCGTACCGAAGCTCGCTTCAAGGCCGACGGAACCGACTGGATGCGCGAGATCCAGGACCGCGTCAAAGACTCGAACGAGATTGTCCTCGTCGGTGGCGGTGCTCTTGGCGTGCAGTTCGCCACTGACATCGCCTCGGTGCATCCAGGCAAGAAGGTCACCCTGATCCATTCGAGGAAGCAGCTCCTGCCCAACTTTGATGAGCGCGTCCATGACATTGCCTATCATAGGCTCAAGAAGCTTGGTGTCAATGTCGTGCTCGGTGAGCGTCTGGCTCTCACCGAAGGCTGCCCACGTGGTTCCACTGTGCAGAACTCGGCAGCCAATGCTGTCGGTGCCAACGGTACCGCTGTGGCCGCAAAGGCTGCCAAGCCCGTCAAAGTAGAGGTCTGCGTGACGGGCGATGCGAAGGGCGAAGGCGAACAGGCTCATCAGGAAGGTATGTGCATCGGCAGCGGGCGCAAGCTCGTCCGCACCACCGGTGGCAAATCCTTCGAATGCGATCTGTTGCTCCTCTGTACCGGTCAGCAGCCCAACTCGTCGCTGATGGCCAAGCTCAGCCCGAGCTCGGTCGATCCCGGCAGTCGTCTTGTCCGCGTACATCGAAGCTTGCAAGTCGCAGTACCCGATCCACGCGATGCAGCGCAGCAGCCGTTTGACGCCAAACCACCGTGTGGCGATTGCGACTGCTTCCTCGACAAGAAAGCCCACGGTGCCGACCTCAACAATGGCGAAGAGCATCACCTCGCCGAGCACCTCGGTCACGAGTCCGGCAAGCTCAGCAATGTGTACGCTATCGGCGACGTCGCTGATGCTTTCGGAGCGCTGAACGCCGGATACCAAGCTTGGAACATGGCTGACATTGCTACCGAGAACATTCTGAGGGACATCCAGGCCAAGACTTCTGGGGCTCAAAAAGTCGAGATGCAGGAGTTCCAGCCGGCAGTCAACATGCTCAAGTTGAGCCTTGGCTTGGGCAAGATGGTTTTCCAAGGTCCTCCCATGGCGCAAGATACACCGGACGAAAAGATCAAGCCGGAAGAAACGGGTTCGCTGGATGAAAGCAAAGATCTAATCGTCAACGGTCGCATCCCGGGCAGACCAGAGATCACCATAAAGGACGATCCTAACGATCTCGGTGTAGAGGGTGTCTGGAGCTTTATGGCTAACGCCGATACGAGTGACATGTTCAAGTGATTGTAATCATCCCTGCTTAGGATCAGATGGATACGATGGAATTCACTTTTCGTTTTTACTCCGACACAAACCGTCATCACGTCTGGTGCAAGATTGAATGTGCGAACAAGTCTCGAGGCATGCAAATTGTAAGAAGAGCGAGAGAAAATGTAGTGCGTATAAATGGGGTGCCAAGTCAACGGTCCCTGTCGTGTCAAGTGTGGGACATAGTGATCTTGTGCAGTTAGGTTTAACCAAATCTAGACGGATGCGGCGGTATCTAGTACCGAAGCGATGTCTGCAACGCTCCACGAGTAGCGCAGTCTGCTTCTTGGATTGCGCAGCCCGGACGCCATCGACGAGCCCGCCGGTCGATGAACCGCTACTGCGGCTGCAGCTGTGCCAATCGTGAGCGATGGGGCTACCAACTCTACCTGAGACCCGACTTGATCACATGGCGAACATCGGGCATTGTGACACTCGCCCGCTTCCGTCTCGTTGTCGTCACTACCGTCAACCTCCTTGTCGTCACGTGAGGCCGTGAAGGGCGAGCGGAGATACTTGGACGTGGCGTAGAGGGCGGCAGATGATGCGGACGAGATGGTGGAAGGCAGCGGATTGAAGTCGTTGGCACGATGCTTGCCCCAGCGTGGCTTCAGAGGCGCCGAAATCTTTTGCTTTTTGATCATGTCGAGTTCCAGCGACAGCATGAGCAGATGCGACGAGTTGCTCAGAAGTCGGAAGCGCAAGGGTTGCGGTGATGCGTTGCCGCAGGTAGGGCTGGACGCACTACGACCACGTCCGCCGCGCGCAGCACCTCCTGAGGTCGACGATGATGGGTCTTCCTCCCATGCCTCAGTCCCAGCGGCAGCTCCATCTTCGAAGCGTTCGCCGGCACGAGGTGGGTACGAGGGTCCTCGACGCAAGCCCTCCATTCCACTGAGCAACAGAGGTTGAGGAGGTGGTGCACGCTGTCCGACCGAAGACGCAACGACCTTGACAGCCCCCCTGCGTCCCCTCGATCCACGTGGTGGGGAGGGTTCTCCTTTGGTCTGTGCTTCGCCTTCCTGGTCTCCCCCGAGTGCAGCATTGACAGCAGCTGCTGCGGCGTACGTGAGGTCAGGCGACGATCGAACGCTGCGAATAGGTGTAGAGATGCTGATATGCGATCCTTCCCTGTTCCCGCTCCGACGCGATCGAGAGGATGACGGAGAAAACTCCTTCGAGGAGGAGGAGGAGTGAGTCTGGGGCATGCCTCCGCCAAACAGACCCACAGCGCATTGACGCGTGGACCGGTGAGGCGAAGAGGCACGTCCACGCCGAGCTCGGCTCCTACGAGCTGGCGTGGGCGAAGGCGTCGTCTCGCCATCCGATTCCGCTCCCTCTGCAGCTTCCTCGCTTTCATCGATGGCAAAAGCAGAATAGCCTTGCGGGACGAGTGCGTCGACCTTAGGTCGCAATGACTTGGGACCGGAAGATCTTCGACGATTTCTGCGCCGCACAACGCGGAATCCATCCACGTCGAGGGATGCATCCCCCTCCATTCCACCCTGGCTCGGCGGCGACGGGACGCTGTCGGTCTCATCGCCACTGGTTGTCGCCGAAGACGAAAGAGCCTGCTTTCGATAGGTAGGTGAAGTGGGAGCAGACGCAGTGTCTGTCGGCTTCGGGCCTTCGCCAAAAACATCGTGCCGTCCGAGCCGCGATCTTGCGAGAGATCCGTTAATGTCTGGTGTTGGAATCTGAACTGCGAGCAGCTCTGGTGCTCTTGCCGTGCACGCTGACGACCATGCCGCAGCTTTGGCAGGGATCCCACTAGGGCCCTGCGCCGTCTCCTCATGAGTTGGTTCCAATTCGACAGGCTGCCCAAGCTTCTTGGGAGACAGCCTTCCTTGCCTCAACTCGTGACCATCCCTGTCGGCAGAATGACGCGGTGAGGCGCTGCGTGGCTGTTGGTCAGAGCGACCTCTTTGGCCTACGTCTGCTGGTCGGCTCCTGCTTCGACTGCGGAAGGTCTGAAGCTGCACGACGGATGACAGCTCGGTATCAGGGTCGATGGGCTGGCCGAGACCAGACACATAGGCAGACGGATCGCGGTCGGCTTCGAGAGGTGATGCAACACCTCTACCACGACGGGAATTACCGGGCAGACCGTATGTCTGGATCGATCTATCGGTGGTGCTGATGCTGTCGTTGCTGCTCTGACGTGAGCCTAGAAGAGACGTGGGAGGAGACGGGCTGGGCGATGGCGAGGGCGGCCTCCCAGTCTTCAGAGCCACGTCGCGTTGAGCTTGTAGCGTCTTTTCGTCTGGGAGGCCTTGACTGGCGCTGGCAAGTCGATAAATTTGCGCAAAGTCGTCGTTCGACGACAAGGGAGCGGCAGCGTCAGAGTTGCTGCCGTCGGAGCCGTTGGTTTGAGCTTTCGACGCCGAGGCGAGAGATTCGCGCGCTTGTCTTGCAGCGAGACCGGGCAAGAGGATGAGGTTCGGCAGCCGCGTCAAATTTCGCCAGCTGGCGGACAAGAGACTGGCGCCATTCGATTCGCCTTCTTTGGCATCAGCTTCAGCATCCGCTTGATCCTCGGAGCCAGACGAAATTTGGCGGACTCTGGATTGTACAGGAGCGTCCTGAGTGCGAGACCAGATTCGAAGCTGACTTTGCAGGCTTGCCAGGCGGGCCTGGTAGCTGCTCGGCGATGATGACGGAGGCGAACTGCTGATGGCGGTGACGTTGCGGCGGTCAACGGCACTGTCGAGGCTACGTTTCGCCGGCTTGGGGTCTTCATCGCTCTCAGGCTCGCTCTCAAAGTCTCCGATGATCCAGGAGGACTTTTTGGAGCGCTTTGGTGACGTTTTTCGCTTGACTTTGGCTGAGGCGAGCTGTGCTGAGATGGCTTCCTCGGGGAAGAACTCGACCTGGTCTACCTGGATCATGTCTTCAACGCTGGGCGTGGACAGACCGAGGAGAGGGTCGGAGTCGGAAAGCACCGGAATAGCGACTATAGGCTTGAGCGCAGTGAAACCAGGAGGGCTCCGCTGGATGAGCGAGGTGGACGGCGTTGATGCAGCAGGCGAACGATCGTCGCTACCATCGGTGGAAGAAGGTACTTGGCCCAGACTGGATGCAACGCTCACCGAAGCATCTTGTGCACCGCCTCTCGGACTGCTCCTGCGGCTTCTGGCTTCCTTGATAGGAATGGCGACCGTTTCTGCACGCGATCGCGATGGGACGTAATTGAGATCGCAGCTGCTAGTGCAGCTGGAGGGCAAGGAGGACGTTTCGAGGTCGGAGCAGTCGTCCTCGTTGGCGCTGTTGGCACGCGTCGTGGATCGAGTTCGGCCACGGCCGGAAGCTTTGGATCGTGAGACACGCAGCGTTTCGACAGAGTCTAGAATCTCGTTCTTGCGTTCCTGCAAGAGGATGCGCATGCCTCGTCGGCGATCGCGCTCGGTGCTGGACCAGCGTCGTGACCGGCGGCGATGCTTTTCGATCTGGTCAAGAGGCCCGCTTCTTACTTCTTCTGTAGGCGAGAACGGTGGTGATTCGTCGTCGTCGTCGTCGTCAGAAGGAAAAAGGGCCTCTTCCCTTGGGACCGAGAGGCGACGGTTCGATGAGCGCGAGGAGGGCCGGATCTCTCGCTCGTCAGTTCTGTGCTGTTGTCCAACTGGTCGACTTGTGGTGTCTTCGTCACTCGGTTCGTCGCCTTCGCCACCGCTGCCACTTGCGCTGGCGCCGCTGAGGACAGTAGCGCTGGCACCGCGACGATCCCATCTACGACTGGGACTGACATTGGCACTTCGGCCACGGCTGGCCTTGTAGAGGGAGGGTAATGCGGCAGATGTGGTGGCCGTTGAACTCTTGTTGGGTGCAGAAAGCGAGGCGGAGACTGAGGCAGGCTGACCAAGGAGCAAGACGAACTGGGATGCACTGCCTGTGGTCGGTGAAGCGTTCAAAGCGGAGCGCAGCGGACTGGGCGCGACGGAGCGGGAAACACTTTCCCGACCCTTTCTGAAACGTCGCTCTCGATCTGGTGGTTTAACTGACGCTGAGTCTTCTGGAGTTGCTCCTCGAGAGCCCAGTCCGGAGGTTGACGAATGCAGTTGGGATGGCGATGAGGTCGCCGAGTCGATGGAGATATCGTCTAAGCCTTCGGAGAGATGACGAATATCATCGGAATGCGAGACGCTGATGTCTTCCTCGCTGGCTCTACGTTTGCCTTTGGCTTCGTAGCTCGCACTGAGATAGCCATGATTGTCAGGGAAGGCGGGCGTGCCGTTATCACAGAGCGATCGTGAGCTAGGCTGAGCGTTGGAAGGACGATCGGTGGATGAAGAGTAGGAGGTTGTCGCTTCAAGAATGGTGCTGGAAGAGGGAGAGGACGTCTCTGACTGCGGGATGGAGCAATCGGAGGACATGATGCTTGCGACACAACGCTTAGCGCCTCACAGAGTCGAGGCGAGCCGACGGAGCGCCATCAAGATCGGCGCCAAAGCCTGTCGATACGATCGAGGATCGAGTGCGAGCGGTTCGATGGAGAGAGGACGAGAGACCGGTGCGCCTAGCAAAGCATGCAGCGCGGCGACAATATAGGCCAAGGGGAAACGTCGGCCGCTGCACAGCGTTGGCGGAATCGCTTTTCAGTAGGGTTTGTAGCGGGTTGTTTGATTGCTCCTTGCAACGGCAGCTAAGTTCGGATCATGTGGCAGGGATGGAGCGCTCTGAAACTTCAACGGTCTGCACGTCGCCTGGTAGTCGGTGCCGAACGAAATAGATGGCTGTGGCGACTGGATTGGCGTAGATGACCTCGACGTGACGAACGATTGGTGGCTACCGAAGAGGGCCGTGGCTTGACCTGGGATGCTGCGATGCGCACGGAAGAGGTGTGACGAAGAGTCGAGGCGACAATGGAGTGATTGTGACAATAGAGAGAATGCCACGATGACTGTCTGAACGCTAGAGAGCCTGTCGGGTGGCTCCGATTGGAAATCGACGGTCAAACGGCCAGCCACAGGGTCTCTCTGCAAAAGCCTTAAAATTCGCGACTGCGCTTCGCTTTGACGCAGTTGGCCGTGCGAGCTGACTCGCTCGCTCTTGGCTGCTGCACCGCATGCTGAAAATTGATGCAAGAGGCTGTTGCACCTCGCTGCCTTTCGTGTGGGTTTCAAAAAGAGAGTGTAAAATTCCAACGCACACGCGAGCGGTGTCGGGCAACGACGCAGGTCGAGCACAGGTGCACCCTGCGCTCTCGGCTGACCAGCTCAAAGTTCTGCAGGAGATGAGAGCCACCACGGAATTTAGACTTGGGCGGTCTCTTTGAGAATATTTTGACAGAATGGAACCAGATTTCACCGGGCCTTGATCATCCCGACTTGCAGCCCGTCATGGCGTTGTTGCTGCAGATCTTATGGGTTTCAATGATAATGACCGATGCGCGCTGTGTGTAGGCGCTGTCTCTGTAGCCGGTCAGCGTGCAGAAGGTTCCAAATGCGATCTCGTGAGACGCTGTGGGTAGATCTCGCCTTTCCTTGGATGGGTCTGACGTGACTCGCCTTGCGAGCAGCCTGATTAGGCAGGCGTCCTCCGTTGATGCTGTTCGCCATGGCACCCGAAGGCTGCTCAGATCTACCAAAGACCTTGCCGCACCTTTCCGATCCGAGCCCACGAAGAATTCCGCACTATTGGCACATCGACCCAAAAGACAGGAACAATCTCAATCCTGTCTTTTTATTCGCCGATCTTCCTAATCGATTTCGCGACGCGGAGCGGAATGCACCAAAACTAACTTTAGAGTCTCGGCGTTTGATTTGCGACACTCTGTTTTCGACTCTCGGCTACTCTGAAGCAACAAACACTGGCAGCAGACGCACTCACGAGAGCCATCGCTACCTCACCAAGGCAACACAACTGGGCCACTCGCCGAACCTGGCATGCAAGCTTCCTGCGAGGTCAGTCAGCACCTAGTCTCGGCGGATGTTCTTATTCGGGTCACTTGCAGCGCCAATCGGTACGATGCCGCTTCCCCCTGGCTTTCTTGCCGAACGGAAGTGTACAGAATCCCGACAGGCACGGGTATTTACGGTGTTCGGCACCGCCGCTTGTCTCCGACAAAGGAAAAGAAGAAACAAGCAGGCATTACAAAGCCAGCTTCAGCGACGCTCTCTGTCAATTTCATACCCAGTCGGAGCGTTGTTATGAACCGTTGCTGGAGATCAGGTTCCATTATACGGGAGTTGGTTTACATGGACGATACGTTGGACTGCAAAGCGTACTTGACTTCGCACGGAGATTCATATCATCGTTGGAGGGTGTGTATAGGGTCGGAAGCATAATGTCATCTATGCAGTCCTGGCAGGCACCTCGGCGCTGCTGCTGTCGCCAGAAAGCGAGTTGGCTCGAGACACGTTCCTCGAAGGGTTTCTCGAAACGTTGCGCGAGGCGTTGCGAGAGGCATTGCGAGAAGCGGCGTTCTGCGACGTGTAGTACGAGTTTCGACGCGAGCCGAGGCCACTGACTGGCCTCTTGTGCGATCCCGTCAGCCTTTCCTTGTGACCATCACGTTCAGGTGCACCTTTTCGCTCGGCGTCCAGCTGCTGCGCAAATGGAGACCGTTTGCGCAAGACAGGTCCCTTCCAAAAGATCACGTACACCGCCCCTACCAGCACTGTAGCAATGCAGAACAGGATCGTCGATGCGTACTCGAGGTTGCGACCTTTTGACCGTCCAATGTTGGTGTAGAAAGGTGTGGCTGGAATCGTCAGCACACCAGCCAGGAAGTCTCGACTCCAGCCATTGCCTCCCGTTGCAGAAGCAGAGTACGGTCCGTAGGCGGCAATCATGTAATCTGTTGCATGTGAAATGAAATGAAAAATGGAATGGGGAGAAAATGAATTGTGGCGCGTGTCAGTATTCGGCATTCACGTCACGGAGGAACACTCGTCTTCGTCGCCATCTTGATTGCTCGCAGCACCATCATCAGGTTTGATGTTGGTGACGACGAAAGCGATAGTGGAACCGTGAAGAAAGACTGACCAATTGTAGAAGCATATATAGAAATGTTCCCTACCCCAATACAGGCGGCGAACACCATGGTGCCCATCCAGTGGACAGGCGGGCCGACCGAGGTCCAGGCGAATCCGATTAGGCCGATCGGCAGGAGCGGTACCACGAACAAGAGCCAGTAAAGACGCGACTCGAACTGCGCATACTCGCTATCCGGTTTGGCGGCCTTGAGTTTCCGCATGTGCCCGATGGCAACGATGTAAATACCGTAGCCGATGAAGTATCCGACCAGAAGTGGCAAGAATGCAAGACCGACGTCGACGGTGCTGAAGTTCCACTGCTTGTACACCAGAGAGTACGATTGCAGAAAAATAAAGATGAGCGCGTCGCTGAACCCGGAAAGAAGAGAGAGCACCAAGACGATGGGCTCGGTCAGGAACATATGGAAAGGTCGAATCCAGGTGACGAGAATCTCCTTGGCAGAAAAGCGCTCCTTGAAAGGACGAAGCTCGTTGGGTCCATAGATGTTGGGGTTCTTGCCGGACTTGCGCCACTTCTTGGCGATGCGATCCATCATGATGGTCGAACGAGTCTCGGGGACGAGCAAAAGGTGCGCAAGCTGAACAGCACCTCCGAAGATGAGCTGGATCCAGATGGTCCACCGCCAATTCAGGTTCGCTTCAACAAAGCCGCCGACGACGGGGCCAAGGACACTGCCGCCCACCGAAGAGAACACGACGTACGCTACGGCGTACTGCTGGGTGTCGACGTCCCACATGTCGGCGATCATTCCGAGCGTCACGGAGCCACCAGCCGACGAAAGACCGCCCAGGAAGCGTCCTACCATGATCGAGGCAAAGTTGGGAGCGAGGGCGACGGGAAGTTGCCAGATGTTGACCAAGAAGAGACTGAGCTGCAGGATGGGCTTTCGTCCCACTTCTTCGGACCACGGAGCCCACAGCTCGCATCCGAAGGCATATGCGACCAGGAAGATCATGGCACCGCATCGCGCCGCCTGCAGACTAACACCAAACTCCTCCGAGATGCCTGTGAGACCGTTCGAGTAGAGCGAGGTGTTG
Organism: Pseudozyma hubeiensis SY62; assembly: GCF_000403515.1. Taxonomy (NCBI): domain Eukaryota; kingdom Fungi; phylum Basidiomycota; class Ustilaginomycetes; order Ustilaginales; family Ustilaginaceae; genus Pseudozyma; species Pseudozyma hubeiensis. The sequence continues at coordinate 840,721 of NW_012133850.1, forward strand.
AAGTTCATCGAAACCTGAATCCAAAAGATGACGGTGAGGATCGTCCACTTTTTCCAAGTGGGGAAGTTGTAGCCGAGCTCGTCGTAGCATTCATCTTCGGTGATCTCAACCTTGCCATCGGAACGCATGCGCGTCAGCTTCTTGTCGAGCTTCTCGGCGTCGAAGTGGGTCCGAGGATGGCCGCCCTCCGAGGGCTGAGTGGGGGCGTGTGTGCCGCCAGGCGTCGACGACTGCGGCGGAGAGCCGCTGGGTGCACGCTTCTCTTCCATGTTGTCTGCGGAGATCTTGATGTAAGGAGGTTGCAGGTAGGCGCCGAAGAGGTGGTAGTATGAGAGGAAGTAAGGGTCGTGGCCTTCCCCGGATCGTCAATGACACAAGTGCGGATGGGCGAGTGGGGGATTCATGGCATCCGCTCTGCGTTGGTGCACCAGAACATCGACCGGACATAGCTGTCATTTGCTCACATGCGAGCCGCAGAGACCGCCGCTGGCATTCCAACGGAAACCCAAGTAACCTCCGCTTTCTTCGTATGTCAAAGCGGCATTCGGAGAGAGCACTCTCTCTCTCTGCCCTTCCGATCCTCGCTTTGGTGCCGGCTATCCACACGAGAAGCAACCCTTGTGACGTGTGTGTTTGCTGTTCACTCCGTGCCGTTGGCCTGTTCGGAGATTTTTTTTACGTCGCAAGAGCGGACCTCGAAAAACAAAAGCAACGAAAAATAGAGCGCGCAGACTTTGTTACTCCGCGTCGATGACGTCAAGCAGAGCCGTGCCGGTCACCTAAAAAGACAGCACGACCGCCTCCTCTTTTTTCTTAGCGGCCTACGGGACCCCTTTTCCGTTGCTAGCCGATGAGGATGGCAGCTCGTGGGTCGATGCGTTGCAGCCGATTGCTTCAGGTTGGTTTCGCTTGTGTGTCAATAGCAGGCTAACCGAGCCGAGAGGATGGGGTCTGCTCTTAGCGTGCTACCACAGCCACAATCTCCACCCCATCACAAAGAATCTGTGTCACTGAATCAGGTTCACGGCAACTTCGTCTCCAGCGAGAGTGCTTCAACCATGAGCCTTGCTGGATCGCGCCTCCCGAGAAGCATCAAGGTCCTCCTAAATCCAAACCGTATGATGACGAAGAAGCATGAATTCGTATCTCTCCCACACAGTGCCATTCAACTTCTGATTCGTTCAACGAACATGACTAGTGACCCGTCTTCTGCATCTCACTTGTTGAAATTAGCTAGGGTGACCGTCGCAGGTCGTGTCGCTCTCAGTGCATAGCGATGCTTTGCATCTTGGAAGTCGAAATTTTTGTGACACTTGAAGATGGTGGTTGCTGCGAAGACGACTTTCTTAACGTTCACTACTGTAGTCAGTGTTCGTAGATCGATCTTACACGCGTTCATAGACATTGCTGCAGACTACAGAAGTATGACAGCCTAAACGAGAAAAAGACATGCGAGGTGCCCGCGTTTGGTCTGGCCTGTCGTCGTCGTCGTAATTAGAATGTTAGAGTCCTGAACAGCTGAGAGCGAATGTTAGAGTGGCCGTCAACCTTACCGGTTAAGCGCCTGAAGCGAGACCCCGCACCACGGAACGCGCAAATTGCGATTCTTCTCCGTGAACGCCGTTTCCCTCTAGATCCTGATCTGTCTCGATAGCGACCTTTCGCCCCTTTCGCACCTGAAGACCCTTGTTTTAGGGGCGCTTGCGGATCTTTCCACCTCGCTCACTGGCATGGACGCATTGGCGCAGCGAAGCTTACTCATGTCCGCAGAAACACGAAACCTTACCCACACTTTCTCCGATACTATGCACACTGCACCGTGCACGTCAAGCGCACGTGCCGAGTCCACCAAGACTTCCGCTACTGTCGTCGGAGAAGCCGAGCATCTCGCGATTCCCTCTTCTCATGCCATTGGGCTTCGAGACGCATCTACAGCCTTTAGCCGAAATCGATCGGCTATCCTCTGAGCTTGTTGCCACGACTGTAGTAGTTTCATTCCGGAAAGACTACATTTTATTATGTTAGATGACTCGACGCAGGAAAGCAACAGGAGGGGCGACCCTTCGTCGATTGTAGTCAGATGGCGGCAACCAACGAATCGACTCAAGTTTGGGCTTCCCTTCAGATCAATTGCAGCTGCGCACTGCATCCAGGGCATCATTCCAAGCTGCCCACCTCCCAAAGATACGCGCAGATCCTGAGCCAAAGCAACTTTACACTGAAAAAGTCGGGTAGCCTTACGATCAGAAGTCATGGCAGATGAAGCCACAAGCCAGCAAATTGTGCCTTGGCATTGGTCTGTGGCCAGTCTTCTCTCAGCTGCTGACTCAACACGACTGGCTCGTGCGGTCGGTCTGTCTGGCGCACGCGTTGGCCAGCGGCAAATGATATATAGGGCCCCTCCCACTTCGTGCTTCTGAACTCAGCTTCCCATCTCAACATCATTTCAGCCAATCTATTCTTTCCACAATGTCGAGCGACAAGATCACCTTTCTGACCAACTGGCAAGCAGTGCCCTATCATCTTCCCGTCTACCGTGCCCAGTCTCAGGTGAGTATCACGAAATATCGCTCGCCTTGCATCGTAGACGCGTGACGACTCGTCTTACTGAATTTGCTCGTCGTCTTCTTCCCCTCCCAGGGTCATTTCGCCAACGAGGGCATCAAGGTGGCCATCCTCGAGCCCAACGACCCAAGCGATGTGGTAAGTTTCGAACAGTCTCGAATGACACTTTCAATCTATCACTTTGGACTTGCTCTTCAGACCAGCTCACACGTACGCTGTGCTCAAATCTGCAGACCGAAATCATCGGTACAGGCAAGGCCGACATGGGCCTCAAGGCCATGATCCACACCCTCGCCGCCAAAGGCATGCGCAACTATCCCGTCACCTCGATCGGCACACTCATGGATGAGCCCGCCACGGGCATCATCTACATCGAGGGTAGCGGCATCACTTCCGACTTCCAGAGCCTCCGAGGCAAACGAATCGGCTATGTTGGCGAGTTCGGCAAGATCCAGATCGACGAGCTCACCAGCCACTTTGGAATGAAACCCGAGGACTACACCGCCGTACGTGTCGGAATGAACGCCACCGAGGCCATCATCGACGGCCGTGTCGACGCAGCCATCGGTCTTGAGAACGTCCAGATGGTGGAGCTCGAGGACTGGTGCGAGCAACAGAGCCGACCCAGGGCGGACGTCAAGATGCTGAGGATCGACGAGCTCGCCGAGCTCGGATGCTGCTGCTTCTGCTCCATCCTCTACATTGCCAACGACAACTTTGTCAGCCAGCACCCCGACAAGGTGCGGGCCTTCATGCGTGCCGTTAAGCGCGCCGCCGACGACCTTTTCGCCCAGCCCCAGCAGGCTTGGGAGGACTTCAAGCTCTTCAAAAAGAGCATGCAGGGACCCATCAACGCGCGCATTTTTGAGCGATCGTTCGCCTACATGTCGCGCGACTGCGCCAACGTGCCTCGCGACTGGACCAAGGTGACCAACTACTGCAAGCGACTCGGCATCATTGACGCTTCCTTTGAGCCCAATATGACCAACACCTTCCTTTCTTGGGACGTTGATGCTCAGGACGATGTCGATCCGGACGCCAAGCAGCAGGAAATTGCTCAGTACCAGGCTAACGATGCGCACAAGCTGCTCGCCTCTGCTGGTGCCTACAGCCTCCCTCACTTCGGCTGCAAATACGCAAAGGCCGCCACGGTCAAGGCATCCGCCTAAGCGCCCGTCTTGCCTTACTCCTTTCTGAGCAGCGAGTCAAGTGCCTCGCTGACTGGTGCGAATACCGTCAATATGACATCATGCGACCGAAATGAAATGATACTTCTGTGAAGCCACCTCGAGCAGTTCGATGCGAATGAGTAGCTTAGTAAGTTGAGATGAACATGATAGAAATACAAGATGCAAAGAGCAAGACGAGAGGCGAAGAATTTCATGCTGTGATTCGATCATCGGAGAGAGGGGCCCATACCTATCGCCATGCCGCCGAGGCCCATGCCCATGCGGAGGAACGAGCCACCGACGCTAGTACCGGACCCACTAGCTGCTCCCGTTGAATGCTTGGTGTGGACCGAAGTCCCGATGCGATCCAGCTCGACGTTCCACTTTGCGAGCGCCTGGTATCGTGGCTTGCCCGAGCTGCTGGCGCTGCGATCGAGTTCGACGAACTGGCCTACTTGATCGATGCGTGCTTTGATGCTGTCGTCGAGGATGAGCGCCATGAGCAGATCTTCGACTTGGTCGACACCAATATTGAGCTGCTGTGCGAGGTAAGCGAGCTGGATGCGCGAGTAGGGCTTGATGGTGTCGATGATGTACTGGGTGCGCAGTCCTCGCAAGACGTCGTCGATGTAGGCTTTAATAAACGAGTCTTCGAGAATGGTGCGCTTATTTTCGCGCAAGATCTTTTCGGCTTCATGCACCTCTCTACGCTGGTAAGCTGCGACGAGGTTGGTCATGGCAACGATCTCGGGATCGTTCTTGTAAGGTTTGGTCTCCTGAGAGTCGAATGGATTGATATCGCTGCCCATGAGCATGTGGGCCAGCACAAGGTACTTGAGCACCTGAATTCTCTGCGTGCTTCCGGCCTCATCGTAATTGAGGAAGGCCTGGAAGAAGTCGACCTGTGCGGCGGCCCAATTCTTTTCGGACATGTGCATCTTGCCACCGCACTCGCGGATGACACCCATGATGCGAGGATGCGGGATGGCGCTCTTGACCTGGAGCGTCGAGTTGTAGACCTCCTTGAGCTTCTTGTAGTTGGCCACCTCGCCGTACATTTGGATCTCGAGGGCAAATATTTCGAGCAAGATGGTGCCTTTGGACTGATCGTCGCTGCCATCCTGACTGGTGCAATAAGCACGCAGCTCCTTCAACGACTTTGCAAGGCGACCCCATTCCTTTCGCGCAAGCCAGATGCGTGCCAGCTTGAGATCGGTCTTGACGGATAGCCGCTCGTTCTTTGCGTCCTCTAATGCAGACTTTGTAACGTCGTAGAAGGACTGCATCGTAGAGAGACCGACATCGGTGGCATTCGAGACATAGTCGAGGATGTTGTTGATGGACTTTTCCGAATAGTTGCGCGTGACTGCGCTCTTTGTGTAAGAAAGAAGCTGCGTATATGTCTGGAGAGCCTCGGCATGACGTCCCCGATGGAAGTTGATCTTGGTCTGTTGCTTGAGCGCCTTGAAGCCCCAATCACCCTTTTCCTTTTCGGCGTCGACGACGGCTTGAAGCTCTCGTATCGCGCCATCGGGATCCGAGTCCTTGATGTTCTTGGCGTTGTAGTAGCGATTCTCGATATCTGCGTCGGCATCGTCGAGGTCTTCGTCCTCTTCGTACTCGAAGTCGTAATCCTCGTCCGCCGCATCATCCATGATGAACTCTTCGTCCGACATGATTGCTCGCGTGGCACTGCGGGCTAATTTGTTGAGGAGTGTGTTTAGTGTGTGCTGTCTTTGAACGTTTGATGACGACAGCGATCAGCGTGCGGTGCTGTTGGGAGTTGGAGGCGCTTGTGAGAGTGTCTGTTCTTCTGCAACTGAGCGGTTCTGATGTGAGATAGCTGCGCAATGTGGAGTGTGCTCCGTGCACTTTTTCGTGGGGTGGTAGCTTTGGGAGGCCTAACACCACCAACGAACAGCGCACTTTCTTTCCCCGCATCGAAACCCAATTTAAGTTGAGTTTCTCTTCCGAGCAGAAAAAGTGATGAACACCATGCATGTCACGCCGTGAAAGCATCGCTGCGGCTCCTTCTCTGTACAGACGTCACATCTCAAGCATCCGTCGTCGCATCCGCGAAGCCTAGATTGGGATCTTGACCTCTTTCTCACCTTCCATTCCACAGCAGCGACTTTCTGTGCCGTACCAACTTTCAAGGATTCGTCGATCAACATGGGCTCTTCGTCAAGAGTCAAGGTCAGCGACGGGTCCGCGGGGACGTCTTCAAGCGCCAGCTCACGCAATCAGCACCAAGGATCAAGCAGCTCGAATTCTTCACCGCCCTCAGAAGAACGCTTGCCTTCGATTGACGACGAGAAGAATGTCTTGACAAAACAGCTGGGTGACCTGGGCTCGGCCCGTCGCCAGGACCGCCGTCTAGCAGACAAGACAGGCATCCTCACGTCCGAGGAGCACAAGCTCGGCGATCTCAACGTGGTTGCCGCGTACAAAGCACACTTCCGCGAGTCTCCCTTTGAGTTTCTACAGCAGTTCGTCGCCTACGGCCAAGGCACCGGCTGGCGTGGCTACTCCAACTATATTGGCGCGCCTATCTTGTACGCCGGCTGTTCTGAGGAGAGCATCCGAGCGGTGCTCAACAGCGAACAGGTGCAGGAACGTATCCGAAAGCTGGCGTCGAGCAGAGTAGAACATCTGTTGCCAGAGCAGCCACCTCTCTCTCCTACCGGTCCCAACAAGACCCAAAAGAACCTCGCCATCTTCAAAGAACGCAAGAAGCGCCAAATCGAACAGCAACTTAGAGAAGAAGCGTTGGCCATCCTGCAGGTCAGTGTGGCGCGCGTCGACTCGCTCTCTTTCATCAAATTCTTTGCAGCTACAGTCAACAACATCCTCGCTCGAATGTACCACCAAGGCATCCACATCAGTGTCCCGCAGGTGCTCGAGCTTCGCAGGGTCGCTGCCTATGCTGCCGAGCGCAAGCAGAGCATCCTCTTCCTCCCCTGCCACAAGTCCCACATCGATTACCTTACCGTATCATGGCTCATGTTCCGGCTTGGAATTGGACTACCCCACATCATTGCCGGAGAGAACCTCGATTTGCCGGTCTTGGGCGACGTGCTCCGCAAAGGTGGCGCCTTTTTCATCCGTCGTACATTCTCTGGCGATCAGTTGTACCCGGCTGTCATCAAAGAGTACGTCGAGACACTGCTCGCAAGCGGCAGGAACCTCGAGTGCTTCATCGAAGGTACTCGATCACGCACCGGCAAGCTTCTCCCACCAAAGCTCGGTATCCTCAAGTATGTGGTCGAGGGTTTGCTCAACGGCCGTACCGACGATGTCTGGATCTGCCCCGTCAGCTTGCAATACGACTCGGTCATCGAATCAGAAACGTACGTCTCGGAGCTGCTTGGCAAGCCGAAGGAGGCCGAGTCGCTCTTGGGACTGCTCTCTGGGAGCTCCTCGCTGCTTCAGCTCAAGATGGGTCGCATCGACATCCGCTTCGACACACCCTGGTCTCTTCAGGGCTTCATAAAGGAACAGAAGGATCGAAGAGCTGCACCTGGCTACAAGGACGAAAAGGTGGAGCTTGACCCTGTCAACAACGAGGTGCACAAGGTGCTCTTGCTCAAGGCGCTTGGCTACCGCGTGCTCGCCGATATCAACAAGGTCTCGGTGGTGATGCCGGCCGCGCTGATCGGCACGGTGGTGCTCACGCTGCGTGGTCGCGGCGTGTCGCGAAGCGAGCTTATCCGTAGAGTCGAGTGGATTCGCGCGGCCATCGCCAAGAAAGGCTTCACCGTCGCCGACTTTGGTGCCATGAACACAGGCGAGGTGGTGGATCGTGCGCTAAGCACCGTTATGAAGGGCCTCATCACCGAGGAAAAGGACGTCATGGAGCCAACCTTTGTGCCGCAAAAACGGTTCGAGCTCAGCTTCTACCGCAACCAGGTGATCCACATTTTCGTCTCGGAGTCGCTCGCCGCTGCCGCCCTCTACACCAAGGTAAAGCAGGGCGGTACCGCACCCATGCAGAGGATGACGAGGAAGAATCTGTTGAGCGAATGTCTCTTCATCTCGTCAGTGCTCCGCAACGAGTTTGTCTTTGGCGTCGACACGCTCGAGATCAACGTGGACCGAACCATCGATGGCATGGTCGCCGACGGCATCCTCGAAAAGCACCCCGACATCAAGCCAGAGGAGGGCGGTTCGATCGAGCTTAGCGCAAAGGAGCGTGAGATTGGACGCGAGAACTTCGATTCCTTCCTCTTCCTTATCTGGCCGTTCATCGAGGGCTACTGGCTCGCTTCTGTATCGCTTCTCTCTCTCATCCCGCAAGGCGCTGAAGCCAAAGGCTACCCCACCGACAAGCTGCCTTGGTTCGCCGCCAAGGACTTTGAGAAGCACACGCAGCTTCTGGGCAAGACTTTGTATGCGCAGGGAGAATTGTCGTATCTCGAGTCGATCAATGCTGCTACGTTGTCGCAAGCCTTCACTCGTATGGAGGAGATGGGCATGATCCTGCGCAAAAAGTCGTCGCATCAAAAGCCCGTGCCCATCATGGCCCTTCACCCGAGCTTCTGGCCTTCGCAGTCTCCGCGGCTTACCGGCTATATCGATCGCCTCTCGCAGTTCCGACGTGAGGGCAAGGACCGTCGAGAGCAGAGTGTCGGGGCCAAAGTGCGCCAATACACGTCAATGTATATCCCATCAGTGGTGGAGGAGTCGACCATCAAGCAGCGAGAGGCGCAACTCTGAAAGGAACCAGTCATCGTTGTCATATACCAGCTCGATTCACCATCTGCCTTTGTAAAGGATGTCGTCAATGGACATACACATACATGCACATACTATATGCACCAATTTCGCATGCTCCTGTTGGAAGTTGTTGCGGTTTTGAGTGAAAGCATTTGCGGTTTCTGTGCCGCGATTGATTTGTGCCTTTTCTTCCTGCGTGTCGCTTTTCTGTTTGAATTTTTTCGGCAAGGTCGGCGCCCTCGGACCATGCCGATCCGAAGTTGAGCGCACGACCCACGCTCACCTCTTCTCGCTCACTCCGTGTACGCACGACATCCTTCCTATCCACTACGCAGTACTTGTTTCTTCTCACATCAAGTATCGAGGCGACCTTTGGCTCTCGATTCTTCACTCAGTACCGTCAAGCTGTCGGCGCACGTCCTATTCAAGCTTGTCTCTGCTGCCTCTCTCCGGCTCAGACCGACCGGCGTCGCTTCTCGATCCTCCTCCACCATGAGCGCCGCTTCTTCCACCACTGTCGCCGGGTCCGCGGACAAAGGCGCTCAGCACGACGACATCGCTGCCGCCCGCCGCTTCCTCGAATACGTCGATGCGAGCCCCACCCCTTTCCATGCAGTGGCAACCACCTCGGCTCGACTCGATGCTGCTGGCTTTCAACGGGTGAAGGAGAGTGAGCTCTGGGACAACAAGGTCAAGCCCGGTGGCAAGTACTACTTCACTCGCAACCAGTCTGCCATCGTCGCTTTCGCCGTCGGCGCCAAGTACCAGCCTGGGAACGGCGTTCACGTCGTCGGTGCTCACACCGACTCGCCGAACTTCCAGATCAAGCCAGTCTCGCGTAAGGCCAAGGAAGGATACCTCCAATGCGGTGTAGAGACCTATGGTGGCGGCATCTGGGCTTCATGGTTCGATCGTGACCTCGGCGTTGCTGGTCGCGTCATCGTCTCCGATTCCAAATCTCACGACAAGTTCACAGGCAAGCTCGTCCATATCAAGCGACCCATACTTCGTATTCCCACCCTCGCCATCCACCTCAACCGCACCGTCAACGAAGCATTCAAGTTCAACGTCGAGGACAACACGGTTCCCATCCTTGGTCTCGCCACCGAGCAGCTCAACAAGCGTGCCGACGAGGCTGCCGAGGCCGCCAAGGCGACTCCTCAAGCGGTAGGCACCCCTGTCATGGCAGAAAAGCATCATTCGGTTCTCCTCGACCTCCTCGCATCCGAGCTTGGAATCTCCGTCGAACAGATCCAAGACTTTGAGCTCAGCTTGTACGACACACAACCTGCTTCGATTGGAGGCATCAACAACGAATTTATCCACTCTCCTCGCCTTGACAACCAGATGTCGTGTTTCTGCGCCACCGAGGCCCTCATCGACTCTCTTTCCAAGCCGGAGTCGCTTGAGGCATCCTCGTCGATCCGTGCGATCGCGCTCTTCGATAACGAGGAGGTCGGCTCCGTATCGACCCACGGCGCCGAGTCCAACATGCTGCCAAGTCTCATCCAGCGTCTAGTGGCGCTTCCCGTGTCGTCTTCGTCCTCCTCGTCTCCAGCTTCCTCCAATTTGTACGAGCAGGCTATCGCACGATCCTTCCTCCTCTCCTCCGACATGGCTCACGGTTTCCACCCCAACTACCCTTCTTTCTACGAAGAGAACCACCGACCCAAGATCAACCAGGGGCCCGTCATCAAGACGAACGTGAAGCAGAGGTACGCCACCACCGGCCCCACTGCCTTCCTCATCCGACGCATCGCACAGCGCGCTCAGGTGCCTTTGCAGTCGTTCGTCGTCAAGAACGACATGCCCTGCGGCTCCACCATCGGACCCATGCTCAGCAAGCTCGGCATCCGAACGCTCGACCTCGGAAACCCGCAGCTGTCGATGCACTCGATCCGTGAGACGTGCGGTACCAAGGACGTCGAGTACAAGATCCAGCTCTTCAAGCACTTTTTCGACTCCTTTGAACAGGTCGATGCTCAGCTCGTCATCGACTGAGCCAGATGTCAACACAATCGCACAGCACTTTACATCCATACAGAACTAGCAAGCGGGGAAAGTGTGGCGTGTCTCGTCTTACTGCAATGGGGACTACAAAATCGAGTTGAGCATCGATGTCTCCTCTGCATTCATGTGAGGTGCGAGAAGAGATTCGAAAGAGGTGCGTCCGACTGCCTGTGCAAGATGCTGTAGGTATTGACCTAGCCAGCTCTTTAGATCCAAGCTGTAGACAGGATCAGACTTGAGGTCTTCGTCGTCTTCAAGTCCAAACTCGTCATCGTCTTGCAACGCCTCTAGGCCGCCAGGACCCAGCATATCTGAGAGGAAGCCAAAGTCGTCCTTGCCCCCCGTCTTCGGCTCGTACTCGTCATCCCACTCGCCATCTTCGTCGTCGGTCTCGGGCGTACGCGCTCCGTCTTCGCGACCTGCGCCAGCACCGCCGCCGCTGCCCGCCCGCGAAGCACTGCTCCATTCCTTGAGCAGCACCTTGACGATCTTGGCAAACATGGGAACGCTCGTGTACTGATGCGGCATGGTCTTTGCCCGTGAGCGAGTACGGATGATGCCCGAGTTGTCCGGCAGAATGTCACCTCGAACGTTGACGGTGGTGAGGAAGGAGCGTCGGCTGTCCAAAACCTTGGCAAGCGCTAGTGCGCTGACACGCTGAGCCCAGAAGCCTTGGAATGTTTCGACATTGTCGACCCACTTTTTGCAAAGCACCTCGAGACCGCTGCCGCTCTCAGCATCCGCTTCGGCGGTTGAAGATCCTACCTGAATCGACTCGAGCAAATTCATAACCTGCTTGGCTTGCTCATCGTTATCGTGCATCAGGTATGCAACTGGAACGATGAGGGATTGCGTGAATGTCGCCGTCTGTGCGGTCGCGAGGCGTTGCACCATAGCACCGAGCAGTTCGGGCAGAATGTGGGAGATGCGGTCGCCTGCTTTTCTCAACAGCGACACCACCAGGTCACCCACCGCAAGGCCTCCGCTTTCGGAGTCATTGGTAGGGACAAGCAGCTTGGCGATGATTTGCAACATGAGGTCCACAGAAGATGTTTGGCTTTGCGGCTGCTTCCAGTCGAGAAGTTCCTGCGTGCACTTCTTGACGAGCACGGTGACACATTCGATACCATTTTGCAGCACGTCCCGATCCTGACTGGTGGACAGCACCTGGAACAGGTTCGGACAGAGGACGTTGACAGCGCCGCGAAGTGCAGCAGGATCGGCGCCATCGAGCACGCTCTTGGCGAGCTCCACTGCGGTCTCTGCAAGGGCGGAAGGCTCGTCATTGCTGGTGGCAGCTTGCTGGTCCGGTAGACTGGAACCGATGGCGGCAGCGAGGAAGGGCAAGCTCTGCTGGACGATGACTTGAGGGACGCCAGGTTGCTTCGAGCCAGCCAGCGACTCGAGCAGGTCCGAGACCACGGACAGGAGAATAATGTCTCGAGCATTGGGCGCCCACACCTGGAGAGCTGCGCGCACAATCTCGCCGATGATGGCGGGTTCTACCAAGGCCGATGTTGTCACATCGCCGCTGTCTGACTCTTCCACCACCACGGCCTGTACGGTCTCGATGATGAGGATGAGAGTGTCTTCAGAAGCCTGCATAAGGAGAGGCCCGAGCTTTTGCACGACGCGGGGTGCAAAGGGTCCAACAACCTGCGAGGGCAAGTGTCGATAGAAGTTTTTAACGGTGCGAACCGCCGAGATTTTGACGGGCAGGGAAGCACTCTCAGACTCGATAGCGCTTACGGCTGCATCGAGGAATTGAGCGGCAAGCTCGGAGGGGAGCGACGTGGCGAATTGCGACGCAAACACAAAGCCACGTCCTTGCAGGAAAGGTGGCGCATCACTGCCGACGTTGGGCAGCACGACGGCAGAAAAGACGTTTTCGAGGTCAAGAGCCTGCTTGCCTTCGGCTTGGGTCTCCACAATTTCGCTGATAGCGTCGGCGTTGTTACCGATGGCGGTCAACACGCCCTCATGCGCTTTCCACCAGTCCTCGTTGCCATCCGCCCTTTCGATGCGTGCCTGCGCGATGAGATGCTGCTGCTGTTGTCCGATAGCTCGTAATGCAGGAACTGGGAAATCTTCGATGAGCATGCCGAGCAGGTCGGCAGCCGCAATGCGCAAGCTGTAGGCCAGAGTCTCGTCGTCCTCGTCAGCGATGAAAGCGTTTGCGTCGTTGGCCCAATTGTCCTCGTCGTCGACCGTCATGTCGATGTAGACGAGAAGCAGACCGACGAGTTGCTGCAAGACCTCGGTCTCACTACCCTGACCACCTGTGCCGCCGTGGAGAAAGAGATCTCGGCAGCGGTCGCCTCGTGACGCTTCGTTGATGAAGTCGAGGATCGAGCATGCCAAGGTGGGAATGTCGCAAGACACATCTTCGTCGCCCTCATCTGATGTCGGCGTATCAATAGCGGATGCGCTGGACAAGTAGAGCTGTTTGAAAGGAGGAAGGAGAGAGACAAGGTTGGATATTGACGACTGCATAAAGCTCTGAAGATGCGATTTGAACCGAGCCCGGAACATGGCGGCAACCTTGAGCGTTTTGAAGATCTCGTTGCGTAGTGCCAGCGTTGGCCAGCCCTGCTGTAGATCGGAGCCAAGCTGTTGTGCAGCATCCTGCGCCAAGAGCGCCTGCATCATGGACAGCCACCGCGGAAGCATGGTCTGCGACGCCTGCTTGACGATGTCAGGATAAGATTCCTTGACCATGAAGAGGGTTGTGAGGCACTGTCGAAAGACGAGCACGCATCTCGCCCGAACGTGGGCACTGTGCTGTTGCTCTTGCGCCAGCACCCGCTCCAAAGCCGGCAGGATCTCCTTGGCTACCTGCATTATTTGAATTTCGTCCATCTCGACCCGCACAAACTCGGAGAGGAGCGTCATGGCGCCGTGCAAGCCGTTGGGCTCTCCGCGTTGTAGCAGCTGATGGATGTAGGGCAACAGATCAGGGTACTCATCGGGGTAGTCGGGACCTGCGATGGTGGAGATGGCATACGAGGACGCTAGACGAATCTTGCGCACGGGATCCGATAGTCCTGCGAGCAAAGCCTGACGGATCTGCTGCTTGACAGCCACGTCCACGGCGCTGCCGACGAATCCGTCAAAGTAGGGCGACCATCGTGCCGTGATGTATTTGCGTAGGGCGATACCCGCGGATTGGCGAATGTGTATCGGAAGACCCGCGTCGAGTAGCACCTTGACAAAGCCAGGACCTGCTTGCCCTGCAGGGTCGGTCTGGGGAGATCGGAAGGATTCGAGCTGCGATTCGGCTTGTGTTCTCGTGTTGGCATCTGGCGAGAGCGTCGCCTCGAGGCAGGCTGCCAGCTGCTGTTCCATGACGGAGCGGGTCAGCCAGAAGCGACGATTGTATGGATGCTCGGCGAAGAGATGATAATCCTTTGCGTTCGGCGTGTAGAAAGCGTGACGGGGATCAAGATCTGAGAGATGACGCTCGGTGTTGCTCTTGTTCTCGTGTTGGTTTATTTTTTTTCCCGAGCGCCGAGCAACACACGCAGCAGGCTCTCAACGCGATGCTAGAACCAAACTTGCAGGCGCGCTTTCTTCCTGTTCCACAATTTCACCACCGTCCGACAACCGAAGAGCCCTTTACCGAAATCCGAGCTGCAGCTGAACCATCTCTTAGACGCTCTCAGACGCGGCTCTCCTCAAAGCGCCCTTGCTCAACACGGCATGAACTAGGCCAAAACGATCAACTCGCACAAGAATATGGAACAGACAGAAAGGAACGGCTGAGTTAGGCGGAACACATCGAAACGCCTCGAGGGAAGACAGCAGCGCGAAAGAGGTTACTGTGGTGATGACCAGCGACGCAGCCGTGGGCACCAGCCCAATACGTAATCAACTATTACAACGAGAGAGAGGCGCAAGTAGAGTCGTGCCGTGTAGCTCTTGTTAATCTAGCGCTTGTGTCTAGCGTGCTGCAAACACGACCGGCCTATTGTCCAAGCCAAGTTCCAGGTGAGATACGTAGATAGGCGGCTAGTCATCGCGGCATGACTTGGCGTTGTGGTCCCATTTCTCCCAATCCAAGCCGTGGCAGTTGCTGCCATGGTGGCAACGGTAGTGCTGCTGATCGTAGTTGTTCGGCGCATAGATAACGTACGGGTCGGAGTGAACGGATGTGCATTCGCCCGAGACAATTCTCTCCTGAACTGTATAGTCCGTGTAGCCGACCAGTGCAGTCACGCATACCGTCTCGCCTGCTTTCGCAGAGCAAGTGTAGCTGTTGCCGGTGGTGTAGCTCTCGGAGACATCGAATCCAGCAGTAGTAAATTCACCTCCGTTACCACCAAAACCGATCGACCAGCTCAGGCTGCGAGTTTCCAAGTGCGTCACTGAGCAGGACCCACCTTTGCAGTCCAAATCGCCAGTGACCTGTTTCCATCGACAAGATTGATGGGGATTGCCGTCGCCCACCTCGACGGCTCGCTTGACACACGGCTGAAGCTGGGGGGAATCTGTCCCATTGGTGGCGCGCTCGAGTAGTAAGTCGCCTTTCACCGGACTCACGACAGCTGCAGATGCAAATGTCATGAGGATCGAAAGCATCAGCACCAGGGCGGCGAACTTGCCTGGCACGGATTTTACGCCACTGTTGTAAGCGATGTAGTTGTGTCCATGTTTTGTTGCATTACCCATCAGTTGCTCCAGGGTAGCGGGAGGAATAGGCGTGCGCCACTTGCCAGTGACGTTCCATGAGCCGCCGTCTTGCTTGCAAAAGTCTTCCAGATGATTTACGTTCGAGTAGTTGAGTCCGGGCTGCACCCAAGGCTCTCGCGTAACCGACATGGTGGAAGACAATCAGTTTGCTATCGCTGAGCAGCTTCTTATGAATATCAATCTAGTTGGGCAGCGGACTGTTGGTTGTGCTTGTGCGAAGACAGACGGGGTGAATGAGGGCGGTCCCACCAAGGTCATTATATATGCGTGACCAGCGTACATGGGGGCGTGCTTCTAGTGGTAGAACACGAGGCTCTCTAAGTGATCCTCTAACTATTGGCTTTTTTCAGCCTTCTCTGGCGCATGCGACCCCGGTAGCTCGCAATGAGACACAAGGCACCGGCGGGGGGAGTTTGAAGAGAGCAACTACTACCTATAGCATGCTTGCGACAGAGAAGCTGCACAAGCTGCAAAGTCAGGGTCTCATACCGGCATCAGAATTCCAAGAAAAGACGTCGCTCGATGCAGATTGACACGGTCGAGCGACAGCAAGGTGACCGGCAAAACTGAAAGAACTCACCGCAAGGCGATGGAACGCGTGCAGGAACCGATGGCAACCTGGTGGTCAACGCGCTGTGTCGGCGTCTTGGGCAAACAGGAAGCATGATTGCGCGCCACCTCAAAGCAGTAAGGCTGCGGTTGAGCGTTTGCTCCAGCTGTCAGACAGATCTTCAGTCGCAGCGTTCATGTAGTTGGGGATGACTTTCCAATCTTAACATGCACTTGCTTGCCGCCTTGAGTATCAAATTTCATTCCTTCGGTCAAACGTCGTGATACTGCTGTAATTGACTTCGACGCAGATCCTAGCAAGCCGGTCTGCAGCAGAGATGGGAAACAATATAAGACAAGCATTCACCTCGCCACACGTCATTCGCCTCTTTCGAACTCCACAAGCTCGCCTTGCCTCTCTTCGTTGGCGCGCCGTCCGTGGTGCCCTACCTTCTCGCATACTGCAATGTATCCCCACTCGGTCTTTCCGGTGTAGCGGCCGGGCGTGTCGTTCGGATCCATGCCGTCTCTTTCCGAAAGATGCGACTTTCGGAACAGACCGATGTGAAAGGTTAATTGCGCCAGGAAGATCACCACAAGAGCGAGCAAGATTGCGAGCAGATCACCACCCACTCGAATCAGAGTCAGCGCGGGCCTTGGTCTTGAGTATGCATTGGGGTACTGTCCCAGCAATGCTCCGCACACCTGCTTTTGCAGATCCCACACTCCGTCGTTGGTCGACAGCGGACCAGCACAGCCTCCGGCCCTGATAAAGGAGGCTAGGTCCAACAAGGCATCGCCCGCCAAGCCAATCGCTGCGAGCTCCGAAATTGGCAGAAAGATGAACGCAATTCCGTCCCAGAAAAAAAGGAAGGCGTACGATGGCAGAATCATCCACGCCAGCCGTAAGGAAAGCCGTTTCCCATCCGTCCTGGTCTCGAAAGGACCCCGTGCACGCCGCCGAAGACGATGCTGAAAGGAAGCTTCTTGCTCGCGTCGGAAATTGTGGCTATAAGGTTGGACATGGGGCGGGGTTATCGAAGATGTACTGTTCGAGTCATCGTCTGGCTCACTGGCGACTTCGATCTCATCCTCATGGGCCCGGGATGTCAGCTGTGTGACAGTTGCAATGCCACTATCGCGTTCTTGATACGCAGGCGGAGGTACCTCTGGCAGCTCCGCTTGGATCTGATCGACAGTGCTGGCCGCCTCGGTGGTGGTAGTCATGCCTTCGCGCCAAGCAGACATACTTCCATAGAGCTGGAAGAGCGGAAGTTCTGCTGTCGCACCGTTTGCAGCAGTGCTGGTGCCGCCAGGCGAAGTGGTGGTCCGAGCATGATTCGAGGTCCTCCTGTGATTATTGACTCGTTTCCGTTCAGGTCCGACGTTCGCTCGCACAGTCGACCTTGTTGCCTGTCTTGGCTCGGATTCGGCCTTTGCAGGTGTGATAGCGGCTCCTAGCGCAGTCGCCGCTGCTTGTACGGCTCGATCTTCAGGCGGGAAGACTTTCTTGGTGGCAACGGACAGATTGTAGCTAATAAGTATGGTCGTCGGAGTGACCAGAAGTGCGGCCAGACCTGCAACGACAATGAAGTAGATGTAGTGGCTCTGCTCTAGCTTTGCAGTGTAGATCCTGATCGTCGTCGTGGTTGGCGGAGGCGCTGGCGCGGCAGAGACAATCGTGCCAGCAGCAACAGCCGATATGGATGCACTACCGTAGTCGATCCTCCTCAGAGACGGTGAAGCGGAGGGGTTTGTGATTGATCGCGCCGAAGTCGTTGCTGCTGATGCTGCGCTCGATACCGTAGCGCTGGCTTGGCGCGCCTGCAGGGAAGCCGACGTGGAAGTGGCTGTTCCGGCAGTCATTGATGGGGTAAAAGCTGCCGATGCTAGTACAGGAGTCCTCGTAGGCAGATCGTTGACGCTCGTGGTCAAATAACTACCAAATTTGGATGTGAGGCTTGCAACGTCCAAGGAAGAGTAGTATGTGAGGAAGTAGGTTGGCACCTCGATGTCCGAGTACTTGAGCCTCGGATCGCGCCATTGAGTATGCGTCACCGTCGCCAGATCTGTCGAGTAGAGTTGAAACCTGAGGCTCTCACGACCATCAGAGGCGACTGAAGTGCACGAGTACCTTAGATAGGAGCTCCTGGCTGAGAATGCCGGGCTGCATGTCGCGGAACCTCCATCGGCAGCCGAGACGGGAGGTAATGCCGTACCAGAAGGATCAGCGTTCCACGCAAAGACGACATTGGGGTAGCTCTGCACATCGTAGGTTTGTAAGAAAGACGATTCTCCCCGCAGGGAAAAGTAGATGGCAACCGCCGCAGATGTGAGGATGATGAGATAGGTGAGATAGATGGCGACCAGATTGACGAAGTTTTCGCAGTAGTCCTCTGTTCTTAACGGGCGGTCTTCCTGGCGGTAAGCGTCAACAGCATTCGCTTCATAGCCGACACAGTCATGTGCTGGAGCTTCGACCCGGCTCTTCCTGCGCACGAGTCTGGCAGGGTTCAGGAAGGACATGTCGTTGCGGACTGCAGGCGAGTCAGCGAGGCGATATTATGAGTCTGTCGCCTACTGGCGGATTGGCTGAGATTCGAAAGGGTTGATGTGGACACTTGATGAAGGGTCGGCTCGTACCTAAAGATGGATTAGCGGTGCGATGGGGGTTTTGGCAATCCTTCACGGGCTACAAGTACGTTATAAATGTTTGTCGTAGTCAAGCTCAGGATCGTGCTCCTGGAGCCCGCCAATACTTGACCGGTGTCTCCCGATGTTTGTGGACTCAGCCATGCTTGGACTCTTACCAGCTGACCGACGGTGCCTTCTGAGCCGGTGGAACACGGCGCAGAAGCAGGCAGTCCCACGCGAACATGAATGAGCGTGTTATCAGAGGGAAAAGCGCAATCGCCTTTGTCACCTGCAGCATTCTCGCATAGCCAATAGCCGAATTGAGGCGTTCAGAAGGGCCGTACCGAAGCAAGGGCTGAAAGACGCGCCAAGAGTTTAAAGAAGCAGAGACCAACGTGCGCAACACGAGTCGTGGACCCTTGCCCGTGCCAAGAGGGCACGGAGAATAGCCGATACCGCGGAAATGTGCAATGCTACCTCGCGATGGCAGTCGGTCCTCTTCCGAGCATGTTACGTGGCCAGACCTTGAATCGTCATCCACTATGTTGAGAGATGTTTCGCTTGATAGCTTGACCGGACGACGAGCTTATGGTACAAACAAACATGCGCAAATAAGCTGCATTCAAGACTCATATTCCAACACCTTGATGCCGAGCAAGTACCTGAACCCTGAACAGATGGCAGTCTAGGCAGATGTTTCTGCGATTCCTCGAACGTGCAGCTGGGTTTTGATTGCTTTACGCCTCCGCTCTGTAGGAGGCCTCTGCTGCGATGCTGCAGTCAAGTATCCGCTGGCGGAACGTTACAACGAAATTCTAAGCGAGACGAGTCATAGTGGTAGTATCACCGGTCACAGCACGGAGAGACCAAACTCGTCCGGAGCCCTTCTGTGTTGCAACGTGAAACGTTTCTGACATCTTACCACTCGGCTAAAATTTTGCTCAGTGCAAACTGGGGAAGTCGTGCACTGTACTGCGATGGAGCCCGCTTCTGCCCTAGAACCGGCAGTTCGTTACACTTACTTACCCCCACGTTGATTTAGCTGACAGCTCTCACGTGTCTACGCAAACCTCTCACAACGGCGGCTATCGCGGGTGTCGACTTATCTTGACCCTGGCTCTGCGCGCTTGCCTGGCTTGGTTTTCCGGGCTTCTCCGAAGCAAGCATCTGTGAGCCTTGCGATGACGCCATTGCTTTCGATACCTTTTGTGTTGCTGCTGAACACTGTGAGCGCCAAGCTCAAGACGAGCGGTCAGATATACCAACCGCATCATTCCATCAGTCCAGCATTGCAGACGTCGGCTTTGACAATAGTGTTCGATCAAAGTCGTACTCACTCAGGGGTACGAAAACGATGGAGGGCGCTGCGGCAAACATTTAGTTCTGTACAAAGTCGGTCTCGCCATCTACGCAGCCTTAAGTTGGTTCTGTGTAGTTCCATCGGCCAGTCGAAAACTCATCCAAACTACTAATCGCTTCCTCCATCACAACCTAGCGGCCCCATAACACACTCAAGCGACTTCCCTGTTGTCAGGCATCGGCATTAGGTTCCGTCGACCAACCTGCGACCAGCATGGCGCTTCTCGCTGCAACCCTCTCTACGACAATGATCAAGATGTTGTTTGAGTTCTTGAACCACAAATTCTGCCGCCACTGCCGCTACAACACTAAGTTTAACTTGTAGAGACGCATCTGAAATGAAGTCCTTTGTGTGCCAATTTGCTCACCTCCCTTTTCATTGTGCATGGGGCTATTTTTGGGAAATTTCCGCTGCTGCGCTGACCCTATTGCACAGACCTTCACAAGCTGTGCAGAAGGACTCTTTCTCCCAACCACACCTTCCTACATCTCACACCTGTCTTGATTGATGAATTTGTTAGGATTAGGGTTAGGGTTAGGGTTAGGGTTAGGGTTAGGGTTAGGGTTAGGGTTAGGGTTAGG